>NC_071089.1:82701603-83001603 GCF_027358695.1 Spea bombifrons | reverse complement strand
GTGTCTAAAGTATCTAGGACTTCAAACTCCATTTGCACAGGGATTGGATCCTTTCAGTGGGTTGTTTGTTTATAGGTGCTTCTTGAAAATGTGACTTGCAAATGTGTTTTGAGGGTTCTATATTATTTTGATGAAACATTGCCAACCTCCTTTGATCTGCACTAACTATAGGATTATGTCCATCGGTAATGCAGGGTACAATGTTTCAGACAGGCGCCATCGTTGTATTGAGCATAATGATGCCCTTTTGTCCACAGGTTGGATGTTCGGTGACCCGCACATTACCACTCTGGATGGATTCAGTTATACTTTTAATGGGCTTGGAGAGTTTCTCCTCCTTAACGCATCAGACTCAGGCATCTCCCTCATTCTACAAGGACGGACGGTACAGACAGGGAATGCAAGTGCCACTAACTTTGATGCGTTTGTTGCGCAGTACACCTCCAGCACTGCAAGTGTTAAAGTGAGTATGTGTTTTTTTTTTTTTAAATTAATGTAAGTCCAATGTAAATGGATAGAAGATGCATTTGACAGAGTAGATTCCATGTAACTTATTTGAATTGTGGCTTGCTTAGTAGTGAGAAATGTATTATGGGTGTTATAATAACAATATGGAACTTGTTTATGTTAAAGGTACTGTTCATCAAACACTTTATGGGGTATATTCACCAAAGGGAATGTTGTCGTGAGGGTATGCAGTAGTGTTGTGGTTTTAACTCTCTTACTTTACTATTCATTATGAAGTCATGATTAGTAATATCATATATATATTGTTTGCCCCTACTGTGTTTTGATATGTTTCTATTGCCTCAGCAACTTCAGGATGATTTCAGAGTAAGGTTTACTTTTGTTCTTTTTCATTAATGTCTAGAGGTGCCCCTCAAAGCTTAAGTACTGGTCTTTATGTAGGAAGTACAGTTATGTATGTACTATTTTGTTGTTTTGCAGGTGGAGTGGTATGTCACAAATAAGGAGACAATAACAACTTTTATAGACAACAATATTGTTTCATTCACATTTTCAGATGGTAGGTCATGCATTTGTCCTATATTTAATTAATTGTTTTTACAGTACAAATGACCTGCTGATGGATATGTTTTAACTGAGTAAGTTATATACAAAAATAATAATCCTTAGATTTGATTTATGAACTCATTACGTTTTTTTACTTTTAACTGATAGGATGTTTAGGGCTGTAAAACACTGAAACACGCTCATATCCTCCAAACATGTTGAACCTTCCCAAAAAGGGGCATGTGAGGGGAAATTTAGTGTCCCTTCTAAAGAAGGACAGTTTTGAGGTATGCATGCGGGCCTTGTGTTGGGTATAAGTTCCTTGTATGATAAGGCAATAAATGTTGAATAGCTTTGAAGCTATTTTATACTGTTGCTCCATAATGGAAACACAATATGCGTGTTTATCTTGCAGTATCATATAGTTGCATTGTCAAAGGACAGTGTGTCAAAGACATGTAAAAATGGTGGCATGATTAGATTGACAGTAATCTGTTTTGTATAACTTCAAACATATGTGAACAATCCTAACAATCCTTTTAATTTTTATTTCTAGATATGGACACACACATTAACGATTCTAACCCTGCTGTCTTCCTACTGAAGAATGACTCAGTCACAGCAACATTTGAAGGCCTTCTCTCTGTGTCAGTGTCAGTAAGCTTTGGAATGCTGAATGCCATAACTGGCCTTCCAACCCAATTCATGAGTAAAACTAAAGGCTTGATGGGTAGGTTATCAATCACAAGTTGTTATTTCATTTAACCAGTACAAGGAGGAATGCGGATGCGCATTTATATCCTAAGTGCATTGATTACTAGTACACTTGCTCACCGCTCTTCTTTTTCCTTTAGGTACCTGGAACGATAACCAGACAGACGATTTCCTTAAACCAGATGGTACAACCATTCCCATCCAAAGCACAGAAGAAGAAATATTTAAATACGGGATGGCATGTAAGATAAACATAATAAATGTGTGCCTGTGCTCAAATATACGTATATAGTAGTTATATAAAAAGTTGTTGAGAGTATGCAAAAAAAAAAAAGTAAAAAAAATAAGTAAATAACCAAAGAGATACTTATACACTACTGGTCAAAAGTTTAAGAACACCCCATTATTCCAGCTTTTATTAAAATCAGCTTCAGTAAGTTACCTGAAATGGTACACAGGTAAGCGGTAAAACTGCCAGTGATGAAAAAAACAAAGTTTAGGTTAACAAAAACTGAAAAATAATGTACATATCAGAGTTATACAAAAAGGGGCTTTTTCAGGAAAGAAGTAATGTAACAAATTAAGGCTTGAAAGTTTATGCTAACAATGCCTACAGGTGTCCCAACTTTTGTTGATTACTTACAAGCCCACGGTATAAAAGCAGTGTTGGAACACACTGAGTTACTACACCTCTTAAGCAATATGTGTATAGTAATGTACTACAAGACGCTGCGACCAATTGCAGCGATTGCAGCAATTTTAAAGCAGCCCGTGTATGTACAGGCTTTGTCGTGAAGGGGTTAACAATGATCACCTTTTTTGCCTCTATTATCCACTTTATACACTGATCCCTTTAGAGCATATCTACTGTGCCTCTTTCCTAGGCTTTATCAAAAGGCTGTCTTAAGCTATCCAAGAAAAAAAAACTATTCTTTATTCCTGATTTAAACGACACAGTAATCTTACTTATCTGTTAAAAGGACATTACAAATCCATGTTAAAGAGACCGAAAAAATATTGTATCCAATTTAAATGACATAAATTATACAAAAAACTTTTATATCTTTTAAGATTTTCTATATTTGAAAAACATTCTTGCACACATATAACATAATTTCCATTCAGTGTATTTTTTGGCTAAGCTGATTCACTTTGTAAAATGCCTATAGAAAGTATTAAGAACAATGTGGATTTAACACTGATATATATCCTTATACAAGTAAATGATATTCAGTAATATATAAATTGGGTTGTATTTACTACTTGTATTTAAGTAAGTGTCTTATTTTACAAAAGTGTATGAGAATGTAATAGAAATATTTTACTATTCAACAGGGAAAGTTGAGAACAGTTTCTTTTCTAATGGAGTACCATCAGTGAGAAGTTCAAACTCTTTTACACCTGTCTTTCTAAGTGATTTGAGAAATCGGGACCCTGATAATTATAACAAGACGTTGGGTCTGTGCCAAAACAACATAGAGTGTGTCTATGATGCTTTAAGTACCAACAATACCAACATTGGTCTATCGACCAGGCAGACGTCTCAAATATTCCAGGAAACCAAGACCATTTCGAGTAAGTGCCCTTATTGTTTTGGCGTAGTGAAAATATTGTCATGAAACAATGGTGTTGTATTACACCTACAATGCAGTAAATTGTCTTGGACAATGACAGTTACTCTTCCACACAGATGTCACACATAAATAAATGCAGATGAATGCAACTCATCAATATATGTGAGTCTGCAGAAGCCAACTGAATTTTGATTCATATTAAACAATATTAGACTGCAGTCTGAAAAAACATCAGCTATGGGATTTATATGGCTCCCAAGATGACTTCTGGTTGCCTTTTTATAGAGTCCAGGCTCCTTAATTTGCCCAAAGAAATGGTTCTTCCCTGTCCCTTCCCTATCTGCACAGAATGCAACGGGGGGGGGGGGGGGGGTGAACGATGAGTGGGCTCTGTGGCTCCCATAGGTTCCTTTTGTTCCCACTGGACATGGGGTGTGTGGTTGGATGAGACACATGCGGGCTTCTTTCTTATCTTACCCACTATTCTACCAAACACATTTTGTTTTCTTGTTTTTTTAATTTATCGGTATATAGTTTTATTTAAAGACTGTTTTTTCCATAAAGTTTTGAGTCTCAAGTGAAGACATGCAAGTTGTTATTCTACTAATACAATAGTAGTAATTATCTAATATACAGTTTCTTGTGAGTAGATGAGAGTGCATGCAACATTAGATATGACTAATGACTTTATTTTAACAGAAATTTATGACGATGAGTTGCAGGAGAGATATGTTAACCTTTAACTTGACTTATTACTGGGCTTTTCATTAATATATATATATATATATATATGTGCTAGTAGCTTTTTTGTGTTAGTTCTCTATTATACTATGGTATAAAATGAATAGATTTTTGTTTCCTACAGTTTGGTTAGTTATAATTAATCATGCTAAAAATTCTCCATGCTAAAAACCTACACATTGTCTAATTTTATGGGTTGCCAACTCAAGGTCACACCCATCTATAATAGAAAAAGGCTCCAGGCACTCAATGAGGTCTTTATCAAGTAGTCATTGTGAGGTTGAAACGTTGTTGTCCCTCTCCTTCAATAAACCTGCCTGAGTGGAACCCTTGAGTGCCTGGAGCCTTTTTCTATTTTGATTTACTGGGGAGCTGGCCCTTCCTGGCACAGCTAAGCACCTGAGTTCCTGTGGGGAGTGAGTGCAGATTCCTGATTCTGGTGACTTACCCATCTATAATAGGCATAAAAGAAACATTTACAAAATCACAGTTTTGGGAAATCTTACATTTCCAAAAAAGGAAATACCACCTCATTTTCAGTGTTGGTTGAAATTACTGGAGATAAAGCAGTGTTGAATTGCCAGCTTTTATTTCATATAACTTTTTTTTCAGATTTGATCCCTCCATTTATTTATGGCATTGGAACTCTCCAGACCTTTATGAGAGAAAAAGTTCAAACAGAATTCACCACCAATGGAACTAATGTCACTTTCAGTACTGATATTTCTCATAAAGACATCAACGTCTCTGGTAAGTATTTCACTTTCACACATGCTGATTGGTTTGTCAATTAAATACACATTTATATGTGCGGACTGGGCAGCCAAGCCACTCCAAAATTCTTTTAAAAATGGGCCGATTAGACTTGGACCAGCTCATTTGCGGAGACAGGAAAGCAGCAGGGTCAAGTAACACGAGAGGGATCCTGCAGTGACATATCGTACACAATGTGCGAGCAACTAGAGAGAAGTTTCCAGGAAGGTAAAGGAGGGAGACAATAAGGGATTTAGGAAGGGAGTGAGCGTGTATGTTTGTATGCATGTATGTTGGAGTGAATGTGTATGTGCTATCATGAGTGTGTGTAAGTGTTAGCACGAGTGTGTACGTGTAAGTATAAAGCATGAGCGTGTATGTGTGTTAGTGGGAGTATATGTCAGTGGGTGTAAGTTTGTGTTAGCATGAGTGTGTGTATGTAAGTTTGTGCAGTGTGACAGTGTGTAAATTAGTTGCTTTGAGGGAAAGGAAGTTGCTGATGGGGCTACTTGGCTTTGCCTGCCCCTTGGAGCAGAACGTGCATGGTCTCCGCTGCAACCTGCATTGCTGAACATAAAAATTCCTAGAATTTACTTAAAAATAAAAACACTGTAAAGTAAACTATTATAGTTTATATAATCAATTTATTTACTTTGGTAGACTTTGGTTATTTACTTTTCTGTGACAGGCATATAAACATCCACGTGGGTTATGTGTCTTTCTGATCTAAAAAGCTCTGCTTTATTCCTTTTCTTGGTGCAGCGAATGGCCAACTAAGCTGGACCCCAAACAGCACAGATGGATTTACATTAAGGATTATAGCCACAGATTCTCAGAACCTCTCCTCTTCTTTGGAGCTTCAGTTGATCGTATGTGATTGTCGCCTGTCCATTGAATGTGACTATGCACAAAGATCCAGAGTCAACAACACTTCTGTTTATGTGAGTTTGAAAGTTGATTGGGACATAATGCTGACATTAGTATCTATATTCTTCATTTTTTTTAAACATGACCCACTGGGTAGGAGTGCTTTAGTCATTGCCCATCATGCTTGAAATTGGGCCAAATTCTTAATATAGCATAACCCCGGTTATTGCACTTTAACTATTCAGTTGAGTTCTAATTATGATATGCCACATTTGTAAGCCGGGTATCTTTTAATAATGTTAAACAGGTAGCAAGCTGTAATTGTTCTGGAAATTACTCTGGACCTTTCTGCAAGACTGCTCCAGATCGCTGTCTTCAAGGATGCTTCCCTGGAGTAGCGTGTGACAACAAAACTGGATGTGGTGCCTGCCCTGTTGGGTTCACTGGAAGTGGGCTTCACTGCACAGGTAAGACATGGGAAAAAGTAAAGACTGATATAAAAAAGAATCCATTGCTTATATCATTTTGCTTTACAATTGCATTAGGGTAGACCAAATATAGATAAACAACCAGGGAGTTCAATTACGGTTTCAATCTTGACCAAATGTAGTCAAGATTGTTTGGCCATGTTAAAAGTTGGCTGTGCCTATGCTTACCACTAGTGGATTAGTGTGCATATCTTCCTTCAAGGCAAATCAGTACCCAGAAACAGTATAAAAAATATACAAATGGTAAAGATGTGCTTCTCTTAAAATACAATAGAATTATGTTGTCCCCACCATGTGACGTATATAGGAAAGGATACATAAAAAATACTTTTTAAAAACAAGTTTTAAAAAAAACTTGGAATGTCCTCTGATTTGCAAAAATCCATTGTTGTAATATCAGGATCTGTATGCAATAGAAGAGAAAACACAATAGTGTAGATTGTCAAGTAAACATATAAGTGTTATACAAGATAATATATTGCACTCACAAACATAGGATAGTGTTCAGCCTTGCGTGCAATATAAATGGTCTTTCTGTAGGTCTCTGTAGGGATCCTAAGTAGATGTCTTGAGCCTTCAAATAAAGAAAGAGCCCAAATCAGCAAATATGCAAGCAGTATATAAGTTAATAGTAGCAAATTCCTTACATGAGGGTTTGCAGAAAAAAAGTGCAGCATCAAATCAACAGGTCAGCAACACATTACCCCCGTCGCAGCAGGCTTCCTTTAGGCTAAACATACCCAGAAACAGTATACCTCTGCCCTTGCCAGTTAAATAAAGGAAATATGCCATATCTAAATAAACTGTAACAGATTAAAATCATGAAAAAGACACCTATTATAATGAATTACGTTTCTGCTGCCCATATCTTCTAGAAGAAGCAAGTTTTGCGATCTTTTGCTAGATCGTCCTGGCTTTTAATATGGTTTGGTCCCTTCAAAAGTTGAAATTGCTTGCAAATACTTCCAAATAGCAGAACTGTGCATGAGAAAAATAATAATGATGGAGTACTATAAATAGAGAAAGCTAGTCTTTCATGTGACTTCTCTTCTCATCAGACATAGATGAATGTGCCAATGTTACCTCTCCCTGTGGACGGAACACTGAGTGTAAAAATCTACCTGGAAATTACTCATGCCACTGCAATGCCGGCTTTGGAGGAGACCCTTACACCGGGTGTTATGGTAAGTTCATTGATATACTTAGTCAAGAGCTGGCCATCACCATTAGGACATCTGGCTTGTATCTCCTTGCTGTTGTACCTTTTACATAAACATACCTTTTCAACACACTGGGTGATGCAGTATATGCTGTAGATTGAGGCTATTATTCATGAAAATCGTTTATGAGCTTTCATAATATTTGTGAAATATGAATTGACTTGAATTGTGGAAAATACATAACTATAGGGTATACACTAAAGAATTGCTTAAACATGTGTATTGAAGCGTTAGAATATTGTGCACTGTGCTGTGTATGATATTGCTAGGAACTGTAAGTGTAAACATTTCCTACAAGTTCATCCTGCTATTATTTTGCCAGTCAGCAAAATGTAATGCCTGTGTAGGAGGTTACCGCATCACTACTGGTTAAAGCCTAAATTTAACCAACATTTAAAGACTGTGTGCCAAAAGTGGAGGAGATACTTATGTTTGAAGGGTTAGCACTTTTTACCACAGCAAAAACAGACAAGAATGGGACCGCATGGCCCACCTGGATACAGTATACAACGTCTGAGGAGTTCAAAAGTAATATTAAGTAGGGCGACCTATGTAGTCAAAATTGTTTGGTCGAGTTAAAAGTTGGCTGTGTCTACGCTCACTGCTAGTGGATTAGTGTGCATATCTTTCTTCAAGGCAAACCAGTACCCAGAAACAGTATAAAAACCATACAAATGGTAAAGATGTGCTTCTCTTAAACTACAAAACAATTGTGGTGTCTCCACCATGTGACGTATATAGGAAAGGATACATAAAAAATACATAAAAAGGTACAACATTTTAAAGAACTTGGAATGTCCCCTGATTTGCAAAAATCCACTGTTGTAATATCAGGATCTGTATGCAATAGAAGAGAAAGCACAATAGTGTAGATTGTCAAGTAAACATATAAGTGTTATACAAGATAATATATTGCACTCACAAACATAGGATAGTGTTGAGCCTTGCGTGAAATATAGATGGTCTTTCTGTAGGTCTCTGTAGAGATCCTAAGTAGATGTCTTGAAAGCTTCCCAGTGTGGTAATAAGAGAGCCTTCAAATAAGGAAAGAGTCCAAATCAGTATATATATATATATATATATATATATATATATATGTATATATATATACAGTATAGAATTTAATAGTAGCAAATTCTTTAAATAAGGGTTTACAGAAAAAGGTACAGCATCAAATCAGCAGCATTGTTAAACAGGTCAGCAACGTGTTTCACCCATCGCAGCAGGCTTTCTCTAGGCTAGACATACCCAGAAACAGTTACCTCTGCCCTTGACAGTTACAAAAATATATTCCATATGTAAGTAAACTGTAACAGATTAAAATCATGAAAATAGTGATAAAAAACAATAATCCATTTGATAACAATGTACAGCCTGTTATATATTTATATTTATATAAACATTTATAATTAGAACCATGATTTACATTGTAACAGTTATTAGTTGGATGATATACTGGCATTACAAGCTTATACTACATGGCCTATAAGCTACGCTAGAATTTTTTTTTGGAAAAAAATATAGCCCATATTTAAAGGATTCAACTGAATTTTATAGCATACCCTTTGTGGTGGTGAACTCCACATCTTTGTTTTTCTCACTGTAAAGAACTGCTTTACATAAAACACATTTCTTCCAGTGTTAGCAGATTACACCTTGTTCTTTGTACAGCGCTATTAACAGGTCACCAGAAAGTTCTTATATATATTTATATAATGATACTAAGTAATCATTTGGGTTTGAAGTCTATGTTGTGTCCTGTCTTTTAATATGGTTTGGTCCCTTCAAAAGTCTCTCAGAAATTGCTTGCAAATTCTTCCAAATAGCAGAACTGTGCATGAGAAAAATAATAATGATGGAGTACTATAAATAGAGAAAGCTAGTCTTTAATGTGACTTCTCCTCTCATCAGACATAGATGAATGTGCCAATGTTACCTCTCCCTGTGGACGGAACACTGAGTGTAAAAATCTACCTGGAAATTACTCATGCCACTGCAATGCCGGCTTTGGAGGAAACCCTTACACCGGGTGTAATGGTAAGTTCATTGATATACTTAGTCAACAGCTGGCCGTCACCATTAGGACATCTGGCTTGTATCTCTTTCTTGCTGTTGTACCTTTTACATAAACACACTTTTTCAACACACTGGGTGATGCAGTATATGCTGTAGATTGAGGATATTATCCATGAAAATAGTTTATGAGCTTTCATAACATTTGTGAAATATGAAATGACTTGAATTGTGGATAATGCATAACTATAGGGTATACACTAAATAATTGCTTAAACATGTGTATTGAAGCGTTAGAATATTGTGCACTGTGCTGTGTATGATATTGCTAGGAACTGTAAGTGTAAACATTTCCTACAAGTTCATCCTGCTATTATTTTGCCAGTCAGCAAAATGTAATGCCTGTGTAGAAGGTTACTGCATCACTACTGGTTAAAGCCTAAATTTAACCAACATTTAAATACTGTGCGCCAAAAGTTGAGGAGATACTTATGTTTGAAGGGTTAGCACAAGAATGAGACCACATGGCCCACCGGGATACAGTGTACAACGTCTGAGGAGTTCAAAAGTAATATTACGTAGGGCGATGTATGTAGGGTCACCTCCATGGCTATTTTTTCCAGGAGTCTTACATTAAGCATGTTACTGACCAGCAGAGCCCTGCAGTAAATGGGTTGTATAAACTCACAAAAGGGATTCAATTATTATTACCTTTTATTTATTAAGCTTCAGCAAATTACTAAGCACTGTACAAATGAAATGAGGCAGTTAAAATGAACGGGGGGGTGTGGTGCAGGAGGGTGTGTTAGTGCCTGGCTTTTGTTGGTAGTAAGCAGGCTGTTTGTTATGATGCAGGAAAGCAACAAGAGGAGAAAGAGAGAGTTCATTAAGAGAGAGAAAGTCTAAAGTTTAAAACAGGGAGGCGTTATGGCTGTAGGAGGCCATTGGGAGAGGGGATCAGGGCACATTAATGTGCAAAAAAGGCAAATACCAACAAAACGTCCCCAAAATACAACTTTAGTATGTATACCCACCATTTTATCCCATCAACATTCTTATGACTGTCACTCTTACAGCCACTCACCCATTGCCCCATAGCAGACAATAGTAAGCAGGGACATTTTATTGTCTATTAGACGAACCTCTAAGCTTATAAAGGATGGATTGTGTGGTCTTCAATATGTGGAGCAGTAGCACCAATCAGCGATATGAACTTGAGTCGCTGCAAAATACTAAACCTGTGGTGATGTTCCTCTATCTTATTTGTTTTTCTTTCTGTACTTCCTTTAAAGTATAAAGATTAATTAAATATGATTTACAAGAAAAAATGATTTACAAGAAAAAAGCAAAACACAGATATAGTATTTAAACATTACTGTTAAAACCTTACTTAATGCTATGTGAATATTTGTTTTTTCAGAAACAAATATTTCTACAACAGCTACTCCAGCATCAACAAATGGAACATCAGTGGCACCAGTTATCCAATCAACAAATGGTACATCAGTGACACAAACTGACCTATCAACATCAACAAATAGTACATCAGTGACACAAACTGACCTATCAACATCAACAAATAGTACATCAGTAACACAGGCTTTTCAATCAGCATCAACAAATGGATCATCAGTGACACAGTCTATCCCATCAGTATCAACCACTGGAACATCATCAAAACCAGTTATCCCATCAACAACAACTACTGGCACATTAACCACAAACACATCAGTGTCACCTGCTGCCCATTCATCATCAACAACATTGACACAACCTTTCCAATCAGCATCAACAAATCAATCTTTAGTGACACACAGTAACCAATCAGCATCAACAAATGGATCATCAGTGACACAGTCTATCCCATCAGTATCAACCACTGGAACATCATCAAAACCAGTTATCCCATCAACAACAACTACTGGCACATTAACCACAAACACATCAGTGTCACCTGCTGCCCATTCATCATCAACAACATTGACAGAAGCTTTCCAATCAGCATCAACAAATCAATCTTTAGTGACACACAGTAACCAATCAGCATCAACAAATGGATCATCAGTGACACAGTCTATCCCATCAGTATCAACCACTGGAACTTCATCAAAACCAGTTATCCCATCAACAACAACAACTACTGGCACATTAACCACAAACACATCAGTGTCACCTGCTGCCCATTCATCATCAACAACATTGACACAACTTTTCCAATCAGCATCAACAAATCAATCTTTAGTGACACACAGTAACCAATCAGCATCAACAAATGGTACATCAGCGACAACAGCTATCCCACCAGCTTCAACAAATGGTACATCGGTTGCAACAACTATCAAATCCTCTACATCAGCAACAACCACAAACACAACTACGCCTACAACTACTACCACTTCAACTACTAGTATTACTACATCTACCACTACCACTGCTAGTACTACAACACCCAGTAATGGAGGTACGTAATACATAGAACTTATGTATAAAAACCTGTAGCATAATTTTAAGTAAACAGACGGAAGTATCTTTCAATAAATGCAGTAGCCATGTTCGATGAACTGGTGAAATAATGACACAATATATAAATTAAGGCATTAAAGAAATAAAAAGGACACTGAGGAGCACTGGATCAATTGAAATCATCACAAATCATTGCTCATACTGGGCAGAAATGCACACAGATGTTTTGAGGCACAATGCCTCTTTTAAAACTTTTTTGTGCTGGTGATCCATCACAAGAGGCATTGTTTCTTGAAAAGTCTGTGCGCATTTCTGCCCAGTACAGGTAGTGCAATAAATTGTGATGGTTTCGCTTGATCCAATGCGCCTCAGCATCCTTTCTAGGGAGTAGAGGCGGCATTCGGCTGACAGCTGCACAGAACTGAATGGAGGAAAGTCTGCTGTACAGCCCTAATATTAATTTGGACTTGAATTAGGGTTTTGGTGAAGAATATATCAAAAGAGTAAACAGGGGCTCACACACAATGTGGGGCACATTTTTCTTAAGTTACTTCTCTTCAACTTGCATATGACAGTTCATTCATTTTTTTTAAAAAAGCTATATTAAAAATAATATCTTTACTAGATCTATTTCCATGTGATCTGCTTATGAAACTAAAATTTGCAGTAATTATCTAAATGAATTCTCTGTGTGTTTCTAGCTGTCAACCTTTATCCGTATGGAACGAAAGATGGAGATATTCAGTTTGTTCAATCAGAATGGGACTTTACATCCCCGCTGTTCCAGCCAGAAATGGGATTTCCATTTGGCAACAAACTAAGGACTTATATTTATGTGAGTATATGTTTGGGTAATCATAGTGTATTTATTGTGTGCATCTTGGTGCAAAAAATAATTTTTACGTATCTTTTTTTATAGTACACAGACAATGGGCAGATTATCTTCCCTGTATCTAAAAACAATGTCTTCTCATACACCAACCCACCAGCCAGTGGATTCACTAATGATTTTAATGTGGCCATGATCGCTGTCTTTTGGGATGATGCTGATTTCTCCAGTAATGTTGGAACAACGTACTATCGGGTTGGTATATCTGTTGTGTCTCATGATTTGCTATAATGCATTGCAACAAAAGAAAGTACATAATCAAAGGTTTATATATTGAATTTGCTGCATTTTTTATTTTAACTTAGTGGCATTTTTGTGACATACTTTGGGTGTACAAATTTGAAAGCAAGTCACAATGATATAGAAAAAGAGAGGCCAGTCAAGACAGAGACAGGCACATTCATTTCTAATAAATAGTTAAGAACATAGAAAACATACTATTTAAGATATGTTCGTATATACAATTCATAGAAAATACAGCAAGTAGTTATTTTTGGTCTGTAGGTGAACCATTGATCTAAGTAGCTTAAAGTGCCTTAATCAGAGAAGTTAGAAGGTAGAAGCACATGCCCAATTCCTGCACCTAGGCTATAGATTCTGCCTACTCCATTCTGCAGGAGCAGCTATTGCTAGGTATTATATGTATGCAGTTTGCCATCACCACCTATTTCTAACCCTTCAAGGAATGGAGCTTAATGGGACCCAGAGAGTAGAATTGGCTGCCTAACACTGACATACAGCTTTTTCTAATATTTATTTTGTATAGTTATCATTTTTAGAGCTACTGATGATCACATGACTCTTGCTACCCTTTCCCTTATTTCCCACCAGCCTTATTTCCCATCAGTATTTGTATACTAGTGTAATAGTTAATGTTAACGCTCTCTATTTTACTAGTTATGTGCTCTATAGAGAACAATGTAGTAATAATAATTATATTTTCAGATACATAATAATCTGCCCAAAAAGGTATCCCTTCCTTTTAGCCCTAACCAGCTGTTATAAACATGTCTAAGTCAAATCTAATGTGTAACTCACAGGTATATGACAGCAGTGCTCGTAATGCTTCTGTGGTCCTGGATGTGGAATCAAAAATCTGGAAGTATTTTAAAAGCAATTACACTGCTGAGTGGACCTTGAAAATAACTTGGGAAAATGCTCCTTCCTATCCAGCTAAGAACAATAATAACAGGGTAAGCAGATCAGATCTATCTTCCAGAAACGCTCAAGAAAGGATTAAACTAGTTTATATGATTGCAAAATTAACATTACAAATTTTATATTTAGACCAACACATACCAGGCTATTCTGACCACCGATGGTTATGTTTCATATGTCCTGATGCTCTATAAAGATGGTGGAATGAACTGGGATGTATCCAGTCGCATTTCTAACCTTGTCATTGGCTATAGCAGGTAAGATTGTATTTGTATGAGATAATAATATTTTTTTTCTCACCTCATTTCTTTCTGCTGTCACTTATAATGTATCCTGACAGTTGTATTTATAAGGAGCAACCATGGTTTATCCATTTTTAATACACAGTGGTAGCGTGATATCACATGATATAGTATATCCGCCCAACTACCTTTACTGGATTCATTCACCCTCACACTTCAAAAGCGTACATCACCATATTTATATACCATGTGGATAGAATTGTAAATTCCAAATTACGTTTCTTAAATTGCAGACTGTGCTTGATCTCTGCCCCTCATTAGTGATTGTCCTATTCTCAGACTCTTGTCTACAATAGGTTATATGCTGTATATTGTCTTAATCAGCACATTAAGTACATGTATCAAAATTTCACATTTTCTTTAGAAATTTGGAAAATACATTTGAAAATAAGAAACCATTTTCAATAGGGAATTTAAAATATCTGTAGCTTAACTATTTTTCTATTAGTGTGTTAATAATACCCATTCAATGTGTTAATAGCCATATGTACAGCTCAACCATCTCTGTGCAATAAAAGTATATGGGGGAACTGACTTTAAAGCTATAAGAAATCAGCTCAGCGTGGTATTTAAGCATGGAAAGTCACCCAAAGTATTACATGACTAGCAACAATGGTATTATCCAGCACAGATGAAGGAAGATTATTGTAAACAAAATGAGATAAAACCAAGGTTTTTGATAATGCTTTTGTCAAAGCTAACCTTTATTTTTTTAGTGGGTACAGGGATGGATTTTTCAAAAATGATGATATAATGAAAAAACCTGCTGCAGAGAAATATCGCCCCTCAGCTTACGTGGGCACCGGTTCAGGTATGAAACTGTAAGACGTGAAAAGCTTATTAACAGAAGAAGAGATATAAGAGATGGGCATACAAACATACAAGTTGAAAAATAGATATGAGACGCATGAGTTTTTTTCATTTTACTTACCAAAGCCAAAAGTACTGCAGAGTTCTATATATTGGCTCAAAATGGAGATTTTTCATTTGTCTGTCCTTAATACTGGATATATCATTACTTAATGCGACATGGTTACACAGACAGGTGTATTCCATAAAGTGGGCACAAAATAAAAAAATCCCCTACCTATGTATGATCACGTGCAGGAGATGATAGTTTATGCAAGTGTAAAGAAAGCAGGTAACATGCAAATTCAGAAGTCTGTGAATTGCCTGCAAAATAATAAGACAAAGGAAATAGAGGTCCCCGTCACACCCTGTTAGCCAAGGGAGTTAATGTTTGCCACCCTTGACACAGCCTTGCCTGTAAGCCTCACCCAGTTACTTGTTGGGTGGGATGGTCCTGTGGGATAGAGTGGTTAAATAAAAGTTAATAAGCACAAGCCACCTTTAATAATAAAAAGAGCCAGTCAGTATAGACCAATGAAGCCCTAGCCCTTCTTTTAAGTAATCGCACATTGCCAAAGGGAATGTTACGGTAGTTTTAATCCTCTCAGCCCAATTGGACAGGAAGTGTGGGTTGAGGGGGAACCATGGGGTCCATGGTTGGGAGTCCTTGCCTTATATATATATATATATATATATATATATAAGCCCTCCATCCCTATTGACAGGAGTGGTATATAGGGCTATATATTCTCCAGGTAGTTTGATTACCCCCACCCTATCTTGCACATGATGAGGAAGACAGATGCCAATTGTAAGGTGTTTTTACTTATTTTTGTAGTCATTTAACGTCGCAGGCACTCACATGCTCATGCAGAATCTAGTGTTAGCATGCAAGGTTATGCAACTAAAGTAAAATCTGGTCTCTTGAGTTATCCTTTACTGACCACTTGACTTCTTGGTACAGTTGTCTGTAATTCTTTTTAGATAAATAAATGTCAAAACGTATTCTCATAGTATAAATCACCAAGGGCATCTCTCTCACAGTGCAGGAGAGGTAGCTACCCAGGACCTGATGGCTTCTTTACTGACCCAAAATCATTGAGAAATAATACAATTAAAGCAATTAAAACAGAATGGCCTTATTATGACTGGCTAGATGTAATAGCCGCATATCATGGTTAAATGCTCTAATCTCTGTTTACAGTTGATGTCCATTGTGCTTGTCATATGTTATTTTCCAGTATGTTATCTCTCATTTTCTTATGCTTGTTTTTGTAGATTTACGAGGTCTCTTTATGTATTCACTGAACAATCTTTCTCTGGAAAACAACCAAATGAATTGTCTGAAGTGGTACAAATCCCAGGACGTACCGACGACATGGAATACAAACTTACCATCCTGTCCCTGTTTATATCAGCAGGGGCTCTTAGATTTCCGCTACAAAAAAACTAAAACAGGTGGGAAGCCTCTCCTGACATATTCTATCTGAACTTCATGGATTCGGACATTAGAAAATGTTCTATTGAGCAATAGCACACAGACTTTCTGTAACTAAGAGTTCTGCTAGATATATGTGTCAGGTTTTGTAAATTTTAAAAGTACTAGCTGAGTTTGTGTTCCCTATACTGTTATTTTGACATAGTATCACTATTTACAGGAGGGTCTGGCAGTACCAAACTACTTCGCAACACATTCCCAAATCGGTCTAATGCTGGTGTGAGGTGCGTGTACTACAAGGGGAATCAGTTTCTAGAAGGTTTTCAGGAGAAACATTGGAGCTCACCAAGCAGTGGTAAGTAATTGTCGTACTTACTTGCCTTAGAGTGTGTTTGGACTTTTATACAAATACATATACATACAGTAACATAGCAATTTAGGCTGAAAAAAGACCTAAGTCCATCAAGCTCAACCCTTCTACCTATAATTTATCACATTTTGCCACAGGGGGAAAATCCCTTCTTGACTCCGAAAGGCAATCAGATTTCTCCCTAGATCAAGAATCTTTAAAATATTAAAGTTTCTTCTATCATTTCTAAACCTGATGTCTAGTAACTTCTTATAACAGTAACAGTTTTATTCACAAAATGATCAAAACTACATTCACTTAGTACTATGTGCTCCTGGGTAGTATTGTGGTGGACGTTCGCATTAACAGGAACAGCATTTGATGGCAGATAAGAACCACTCCACCCATCTAGTCTGCCTGTTTTTCCTTATGCAAAGACTCACTTGTTCAGCCCTTGGTCTTGTCTTAGATTCAGGATAGACCTTTGCCTGTTCCATGCATTTTTAAATGATTTTGCTATATTAATCTCTACCACCTCACTTTCCTACATTAACCTCCTAACAGTGGTGACTCTAGAAACACATAAGATACCACAGTCAAAACTGTGGGGGGCATTAATTTCCTACATTCCTACATTAACCTCCTTACAGTGGCGACTCTAGAAACACATAAGATACCACAGTCAAAACTGTGGGGGGCATTAATTTCCACCATTAAAACATATTACTGAAACAGCATATATACATATATATATACATAATACTTGAAGCCACAATTTAGTGTGACTAATCCTTCAAATAAATATTATAGAGTAAATGACACAATACCTTTTCTTTTCCACTATATGATTTCAGGGCCTCAAATGTTTTGTCCCCTGAAGTTGCTACAACTTCAGGAGGGCGTTTTATCTCTGGATACGTAAAAATGAAATAGTTCCTACTGTAAATTAAGTGCCAGGAAATAGGCCAGGACAGGCTTTTCCACACTGACACCCAGACACACAAACAGAACAGGCTCTGCCACACCGACACCCAAACACACACACCAGGCCAGGCTCTGCCACACCGACATCCAAACACACACCCCAGGAGTGGCTCTGCCACTCCGACACCCAAACACACACACCAGGACCGGCTCTGCCACACCGACACCCAAACACACACACCAGGACAGGCTCTGCCACACCGACACCCAAACACACACACCAGGACAGGCTCTGCCACACCAATACCCAGACACACACACCAGGACAGGCTCTGCCACAGCAACACCCAAACACACACCCCAGGACAGGCTCTGCCACACCGACACTCAAACACACACCCCAGGACAGGCTCTGCCACACCGACACTCAAACACACACCCCAGGACAGGCTCTGCAGCACCCACACCCAAACAGACACAGGACAGGCTCTGCCACACTGACACCCGAACACACACTATAGGACAGGCTCTGCCACACTGACACACACACACACCAGGACAGGCTCTGCCACACTGACACCCAGACACACACACTAGGACAGGCTCTGCCACACTGACACCCAGACACACACTAGGACAGGCTCTGCCACACTGACACCCAGGCACACACACCAGGACAGGCTTTGCCACACTGACACCCAAACACACACACCAGGACAGGCTCTGTCAAACCAACACCCATGCACACACACCAGGACATGCTCTGCCACACTGACACCCAGACACACACACCAGGACAGGCTTCATATTCCGGCGCTCAGCATGAAATGCCGGCACCGCGACGGAGATAGAGGCTTCGCGGAGGAGACTGAGGAGCACCGAGCGATTGCCAAGCGCCCCTCTGTCTCCTTCGCGTAAAAAAAAAAAAGAGCGTTTCTATTCATGCTGCCCGGGACCTGGGACATTTGGTCACCCTAGGTCGGGTGGTTCCAAATTCGGCTGGTGGGCAACAGGGGGGGGCAAGGAATAACGTAAGGGGGGCAATTGGCCCCCTGTAGCAACGCCACTGCCTCCTAAAAAGATAAAACTATATTAGCAGACTCCAGCAGTTTTATCAATGTGTATATATAAATAGGATATAATATATATATATATATATATATATATATATATATATATATATATATAATATTTTCCTCACTTAATATACTTTCTGGAGTTATGGTTTTTACCTGTATCGTTATTATCAAAAAGAATAACATTGAATAATATTATTGTCTCTCTAAATACAGAGATAGATTATTATGATGTCTGTTGCAATAAAGTGGCAAACCCCCAGTTCTGTTCAAAGTACAGAGAAAGGAGACCTGCAATCAATTGTAGGACCTATAGGCCTTTATTCCCTGGTAAGTTGTGTATATATCTACTGCTAAGAACACTTGATTGAACTTCCCAAAAGTCTTGTTAGGGAACGTATTAGTGGTTGGAGAAGGAAGTGTTGACCAGGTTCTCACGTACATTACAGATATGCTTGATCCATTTTTGGTGGATCCTATGCAAATGCACATATTGACCACTGGATTAAATGACACCTAATTATAGAAGGTAAATGACGAGTAGGACAAAGGGTTGATTTTTTATCCCATTTGACACTACTGAGGTGTCTAAAGTATCTAGGACTTCATTTGCACAGGGATTGTATACTTTCAGTGGGTTGTTTGTTTATAGGTGCTTCTTGAAAATGTGACTTGCAAATGTGTTTTGAGGGTTCTATATTATTTGGATGTTTTGTTGGGTTAAACATTGCCAACCTCCTTTGATCTGCACTAACTATAGGATTATGTCCATCAGTAATGCAGGGTACAATGTTTCAGACAGGCACCATCGTTGTATTGAGCATAATGATGCCCTTTTGTCCACAGGTTGGATGTTCGGTGACCCGCACATTACCACTCTGGATGGGCTCAGTTATACCTTTAATGGGCTTGGAGAGTTTCTCCTCCTAAACGCATCAGACTCAGGCATCTCCCTCATTCTACAAGGACGGACGGTACAGACAGGGAATGCAAGTGCCACTAACTTTGATGCTTTTGTTGCGCAGTACACCTCCAGCACTGCAAGTGTTAAAGTGAGTATGTGTTTTTCTAGACTAATGTAAGTCCAATGTAAATGGATAGGAGATGCATTTGACAGAGTAGATTCAATGTAACTTACTTGAATTGTGGCTTGTTAAGTACCAGATATTATATGGGTTAATTTAACGAGTAGTGAGAAATTTGTTCTGGGTGTTATAATAACAACATGGAACTTGCTTATATTAAAGGTACTGTTCAGCAAACATTTTATGGGGTGTATTCACTAAAGGGAATGTTGTAGTGAGGCTTTGCAGTAGTGTTGTGGTTTTAACTCTTTTACTCTACTATTCATTATCAAGTCATGATTAGTAAGTTTGTCCAGCAAGAAGGTCTGAGCTAGCCTTGTATAATGTGTAATTTAATGTATAATGAGACTTGAGAGTCTATAGCCTATGACTATACATGATACAGGGCCAGCCAAGCTCTTCTTGCAGCTAAAGCTCACTGAGGTTGACTCTTCATAATGTAAAGTAAAGGATCTTTTCTCATTGTGCCTAAATGGCAACCACACCTCACAGATGAGTGAAGGCCATAACTTACGGGTTCTCGGTTCCCTTGTGCGCAGGATATTAGCCTTGCATTTTGGGTCTGGACTGCCCATAGGCAGGATTAGATTGATATACTGATGGAGATTTTTTACCCTCAGTGGGCATAAAACAGCCTATATATTGTTCTGCCCCTACTGTGTTTTGATATGTTGCTATTGCCTCAGCAACTTCCGGATGCTTTCAGAGTAAGGTTTACTTTTGTTCTTTTCCATTAATGTCTAGAGGTGCCCCTCAAAGCTTAAGTACTGGTCTTTATGTAGTAAGTACGGTTATGCTGTATGTACTATTTTGTTGTTTTGCAGGTGGAGTGGTATGTCACAAATAAGGAGACAATAACAACTTTTATAGACAACAATAGTGTTTCATTCACATTTTCAGATGGTAGGTCATGCATTTGTCCTATATTTAATTAATTGTTTTTACAGCACAAATTATTTTTAGTTGTAATTTATTGTATGACCTGCTGATGGATATGTTTTTACTGAGTAAGTTATATACAAAAATAATAATCCTTAGATTTGATTTATAAACTCATTCCTTTTTAAACTTTTAACTGAAACACACTCATATCCTCCAAACATTTTGAACCCCCCAAGGGAGGGGGGATTTAGTGTCCCTTCTAAAGAAGGACAGTTTTGAGGTATGCATGTGGGCCTTGTGTTGGGTATAAGTTCCTTCTATGATAAGGCGATAAAAGTTGAATAGCTTTGAAGCTATTTTATACTGTTGCTCCATAATGGAAACACAGTATGCGTGTTTATCTTGCAGTATCATATAGTTGCATTGTCAAAGGACAATGTGTCAAAGACATGTAAAAATGGTGACATGATTAGATTGACAGTAATTAATACTTTGTTTGGTATAACTTTAAACATAAGTGAAACCTAAAAATCCTTTTAATTTTTATTTCTAGATATGGACACACACATTAACGATTCTAACCCTGCTGTCTTCCTACTGAAGAATGACTCAGTCACAGCAACATTTGAAGGCCTTCTCTCTGTGTCAGTGTCAGTAAGCTTTGGAATGCTGAATGCCATAACTGGCCTTCCAACCCAATTCATGAGTAAAACTAAAGGCTTGATGGGTAGGTTATCAATCACAAGTTGTTATTTCATTTAACCAGTACAAGGAGGAATGCGGATGCACATTTATATCCTAAGTGCATTGATCACTAGTACACTTGCTCACCGCTCTTCTTTTTCCTTTAGGTACCTGGAACGATAACCAGACAGACGATTTCCTTAAACCAGATGGTACAACCATTCCCATCCAAAGCACAGAAGAAGAAATATTTAAATACGGGATGGCATGTAAGATAAACATAATAAATGTGTGCCTGTGTTCAAATATACGTATATAGTAGTTTGCAAAAGTTGTTGAGAGTATGCAAAACAGTGGAAAAAATAAGTAAATAACCAAAGAGATACTTATACACTACTGGGTTTAAGAACACCCCATTTTTCCAGCTTTTATTGAAATCAACTTCTGTAAATAACCTGAATTGGTACACAGGTAAGCAGTAAACTGTCAGGGAAGAAGTAATGGGTTAACAACATACAGTTGTTCTGCAGCAATGTAAATAAATTAAGCCCTGAAAGTTTATGCTAACAATGTCTTCATGTGTCCCAACTTTTGTTGATTACTTACAAGCCCACGGTATGAAAGCAGTCTTGGAACAGACTTCGTTACTACACCTCTTAAGCAATATGTGTATAGTAATGTACTGCAAAAAGTAGTATATTGCTCTCAAAGTGGTGAAAAGGGGGCAATAAAGAAAGGAAGACAGACAGACCCTTAAAAGTCTAGTCTTTCCTTTAGAGAAATTGCAAAGAAAACCAAGGTGTCAGTGAGCACAGTATCGTAACCCATCAACTTGGAAACTGGTCTGGCAGACCCAAAGCCATAACAGAATAAGATGAAAATTTTCTGAGGGTCAACAGTTTGCATGACAGGCGGCTGACAGCACAACAGCTTCAAGCGCAGCTTAACACGGATCAAAGTGAGCAGGTTTAAATAGTCAAGTGGCAGTTAGAAACCTATTGCTAAGATGGCATAAAAAGAAAAAGAGGCTTGCCTGGGCAATGAAGCCCCACCAGTAGACTACTGAAGACTGGAATCTTCAGTTCATCATGCAGGGTTTTTGTACGCTGTCAAGTCAAAACAAGGCATAAGGATGGTTCCTCAGTGTGTGACACCAACTGTCAAACATGGAGAAAGGAGCGTGATGGTCTTTTTTTGTTGGCTCCAGAGTTGGTGACTTGCACAGTGAGTGAGTGGCACCCTGAACCAATACCACTACTGCATCATTTTGCAGTACCATGCAATACCTTCTAGTCCATGCCAAGTTGGTCAGGAGTTCATCCTACTGCAAGATAATGACCCAAAACATACTTCCATGTGTCAGAACTACCTTAGAAGAAAATAACATGGAATATCATGGAATGGCCAGCACAGACTTAAACCCCATTGAGCTGGTTTGGGATGAACTGGACAGAAGGGTGAAAGCAAAGCAACCTACAAGTGCAACACATATTTTTAGATGTGACGCTTGTGTTTGCTCTTCGTAGGCATTTCAGCAACACCGATTACGCTTTCCTCCCAATGTCCTTGGCTAGCCTCACTTGTGAGGCTTCCATGGATGCTGCAAGATCGCCAATTGCAGCAATTTTAAAGCAGCCCGTGCATGTACTGGAATTTTTACGAATGCAATGCATTAAGAGCCTGCACATGTACAGGCTTTGTTGTGAAGGGGTTAACAATGATCACCTTTTTTGCCTCGATTATCCACTTTATACACCGATCCCTTTAGAGCATGTCCACTGTGCCTCTTTCCTGGGCTTTGTTAAAATGCTGTCTTAAGCTGTCCAAGGGAAAAAACTATTCTTTATTCCTGATTTAAACGACACAGTAATCTTACTTTTCTGTTAAAAGAACATTAAAAATCCATGTTAATGAGACCGAAAAAATATTGTATCCAATTTAAATGACATAAATTATACAAAAAACTTTTATATCTTTTAAAATTTTCTATATTTTAAAAACATTCTTGCACACGTATAACATATAATTTCCATTCAGTGTATTTTTTGGCTAAGCTGATTCACTTTGTAAAATGCCTATAGAAAGTATTAAGAACAATGTGGATTTAACACTGATATATATCCTTATACAAGTAAATGATATTCAGTAACATATAAATTGGGTTGTATTTACTACTTGTATTTAAGTAAGTGTCTTATTTTACAAAAGTGTATGAGAATGTAATAGGAATATTTTACTATTCAACAGGGAAAGTTGAGAACAGTTTCTTTTCCAATGGAGTACCATCAGTGAGAAGTTCAAACTCTTTTACACCTGTCTTTCTAAGTGATTTGAGAAATCGGGACCCTGATAATTATAACAAGACGTTGGGCCAATGCCAAAACAACATAGAGTGTGTCTATGATGCTTTAAGTACCAACAATACCAACATTGGTCTATCGACCAGGCAGACGTCTCAAACATTCCAGGACACCAAGACCATTTTGAGTAAGTGCCCTTATTGTTTTGGCGTAGTGCAAATATTATTGTGTTATCCTTAATTTGCCCAAAGAAATGGTTCTTCCCTGTCCCTTCCCTATCTGCACAGAATGTAATGGGGGGGGGGATTAGTGGGCTCTGTAGCTCCCATAGGTTACTTTTGTTCCCACTGGACATGGCATGATACACATGTGGGCTTCTTTCTTATTTTACCCACTATTCTACCACAGACATTGTGAGGAAGATGGATGGAGTGGTGCATTTTGTTTTATATGTTTTATTTAAACAATATTTTTTTCCATAATGTTTTTGAGTCCCAAGTGAAGACATGCAAGTTGTTATTCTACTAATATAATAGTAGTAATTATCTAATATACAGCTTCTTGCGAGTAGATGACAACATTACATATGACTAATTTTAACAGAATTTTTTTTAAAAAATGATGAGTTGCAAGAAAGTTATGTTAACCTTTAACTTGACTTATTACTCGGCTTTTCATTAATATATATATATATATATATATATATATATATATATATGCTAGTAGCATTTTTGTGTTAGTTCTCTATTACACTATGGTATAAAATGAATAGCTTTTTGTTTCCTACAGTTGGGCTGCCAACTCAAGGTCACACCCATCTATAATAGGCATAAAAGAAACATTTACAAAATCACAGTTTTGGGAAATCTTACATTTCCAAAAAAAAGAAATACCACCTCATTTTCAGTGTTGCTTGAAATTACTGTAGCTAAAGCAGTGTTGAATTTTTTCAGAATCGATCACTCCATTTATTTATGGCATTGGAACTCTCCAGACCTTTATGGGAGAAAAAGTTCAAACAGAATTTACCACCAATGGAACTAATGTCACTTTCAGTACTGATATTTCTCATAAAGACACCAACGTCTCTGGTAAGTATTTCACTTTCACACATGCTGATTGGTTTGCCAATTAAATACACATTTATATAAGCGGGCTGGGCAGCCAAGCCACTCCAAAATTCTGTAAAAAAATGGGCCGATTAGACTTGGACCAGCTCATTCCTGAGACAGGAAAGCAGCAGGGTTAAGTAACAAGAGAGGGATCCTGCAGTGACATATCGTACACAATGTGCGAGCAACTAAAGAAAAGTTTCCAGGAAGGTAAAGGAGGGAGACAAAAAGGGATTTGGGAAGGGAGTGAGCGTGTATGTTTGTATGCATGTATGCTGGAGTGAATGTTTATGTGCTAGCATGATTGTGTGTAAGTGTTAGCATGTGTGTGTACGTGTAGTATAGTGTGTACGTAAAGTATAAAACATGAACGTATATGTGTGTTAGTGGGAGTATATGTCGGTGGGTGCACGTTTGTGTTAGCATGAGTGTGTAAGTGACACTGGTGTTTTAGTGTGTGTAGAATAAGTATGTATGTACGTAAGTTTGTGCAGTGTGACAGTGTGTATATTAGTTGCTTTGAGGGAAAGGCAAGTTGCTGATGGGGCCACTTGGCTTTGCCTTCCCCTTGGAGCAGAAAGTGCATGCCCTCCGCTGCACATTTATGTCTCCCCCGCAACCTCCATTGCTGAACATAAAGATTCCTAGAATGTAAACACTTTAAAGTAAACTATTATAGTTTATATAATCTATTAATTTATTTACTTTGGTAGACTTTGGTAATTTACTGTTCCGTGACAGACATATAAACATCCACGTGGGTTATGCGTCTTTCTGGTCTAAAAAGCTCTGCTTTATTCCTTTTCTTGGTGCAGCGAATGGCCAACTAAGCTGGACCCCAAACAGCACAGATGGATTTACCTTAAGGATTATAGCCACAGACTCTCAGAACCTCTCCTCTTCTTTGGCGCTTCAGTTGATCGTATGTGATTGTCGCCTGTCCATTGAATGTGACTATGCACAAACATCCAGAGTCAACAACACTTCTGTTTATGTGAGTTTGAAAGTTGATTGGGACATAATGCTGACATTAGTATCTATATTCTTCATTTTTTTTAAACATGACCCACTGGGTAGGAGTGCTTTAGTCATTGCCCATCATGCTTGAAATTGGGCCAAATTCTTAATATAGCATAACCCCGATTATTGCACTATTCAGTTGAGTTCTAATTATGATATGCCACATTTGTAAGCCGGGTATCTTTTAATAATGTTAAACAGGTAGCAAGCTGTAATTGTTCTGGAAATTACTCTGGACCTTTCTGCAAGACTGCTCCAGATCGCTGTCTTCAAGGATGCTTCCCTGGAGTAGCTTGTGACAACAACACTGGATGTGGTGCCTGCCCTGTTGGGTTCACTGGAAATGGGGTTCACTGCACAGGTAAGACATGGGAAAAAGTAAAGACTGATATAAAAAACAATACATTGCTTATATCATATTGCTTTACAATTGCATTAGGGTAGACCAAATATAGATAAACAACCAGGGAGTTCAATTACGCTTTCAGAAACCGTTATGACCAAATGTAGTCAAGATTGTTTGGCCATGTTAAAAGTTGGCTGTGCCTATGCTTACCACTAGTGGATTAGTGTGCATATCTTCCTTCAAGGCAAATCAGTACCCAGAAACAGTATAAAAAATATACAAATGGTAAAGATGTGCTTCTATTAAAATACAATAGAATTCTGTTGTCCCCACCATGTGAAGTATATAGGAAAGGATACATAAAAAATACTTGGTAAAAAAAAAAACTTGGAATGGCCTCTGATTTGCAAAAATCCACTGTTGTAATATCAGGATCTGTATCCAATAGAAGAGAAAGCACAATAGTGTAGATTGCCAAGTAAACATATCAGTGTTATACAAGATAATATATTGCACTCACAAACATAGGATAGTGTTGATCCTTTGCGTGAAATATAGATGGTCTTTCTGTAGGTCTCTGTAGAGATCCTAAGTAGATGTCTTGAAAGCTTCCCAGTGTGGTAATAAGAGAGCCTTCAAATAAGGAAAGAGCCCAAATCAGTATATATATATATATATATATATATATATATATATATATATATATATATATGCAGTATATAATTTAATAGTAGCAAATTCCTTAAACAAGGGTTTGCAGAAAAGAGCATCAAATCAGCAGCATTGATAATCAGGTCAGCAACGTGTTTCACCCGTAACAGCGGGCTTTCTCTAGGCTAGACATACCCAGAAACAGTATACTTTGACAGTTACAAAAATATATTGCATATTGCATCTAAATAAACTGTAACAGATTAAAATCTTGAAAAAGGTGATAAAAAACAATAATCCATTTGGTAACAATGTACAGCCTGTTTATATATTTATATAAACATTTATAATTAGAACCCTGATTTACATTGTAACAGATATTAGTTGGATGATATACTGGCATTACAAGCTTATACTACATGGCCTATAAGCTACGCTAGAATTTGTTTTTGGAAAAAAATATAGCCCATATTTAAAGGATTCAACTGAATGTTATAGCATACCCTTTGTGGTAGTGAATTCCGCATCTTTATTGTTCTCACTGTAAAGAACTGCTTTACATAAAACACCTTTCTTCCAGTGTTAGCAGATTACATCTTGTTCTTTGTACAGCGCTATTAACAGGTCACCAGAAAGTGGTCTGTATTGTTCTTATATATATTTATATAATGATACCAAGTAATCATTTGGGTTTGAAGTCTATGTTGTGTCCTGTCTTTTAATATGGTTTGGTCCCTTCAAAGGTGTCCCAGAAATTGCATGCAAATACTTCCAAATAGCAGAACTGTGCATGAGAAAAATAATAATGATGGAGTACTATAAATAGAGAAAGCTAGTCTTTCATGTGACTTCTCTTCTCATCAGACATAGATGAATGTGCCAATGTTACCTCTCCCTGTGGACTGAACACTGAGTGTAAAAATCTACCTGGAAATTACTCATGTCACTGCAATGCCGGCTTTAGAGGAGACCCTTACACCGGGTGTAATGGTAAGTTCATTGATATACTTAGTCAACAGCTGGCCATCACCATTAAGACATCTGGCTTGTATCTCCTGGCTGTTGTACCTTTTACATAAACATTTCAACACACTGGGTGATGCAGTATATGATGTAGATTGAGGATATTATTCATGATATTATTCATGAAATATATATATATATATATATATATATATATATATATATATATATATATATATATATATATATATATATATATATATATATAAATGGAGTATATAATTTAATAGTAGCAAATTCCTTAAATGAGGGTTTGCAGAAAAAAGTGCAGCATCAAATCAGCAGCATTGATAAACAGGTCAGCAACGCGTTTCATCCGTCAAAATAAACTGTAACAGATTAAAATCATAAAAAAAAGACACCTGGAATTTGAGCTCAAATAACTCAATAAGCCTGGTCCTCTCCTCCACTATCTCATGCCCACCCAAGTGTCTGTAGTGTTTCATGCTACATACTTATTTTCTTAAGAAACATATTGTAATACCTGCATTACCTCGCATACTAACTAAGGGGATAATAGGCAATATAATATAATATATATATAATATATAGGCAATAATAGGTATAAAATTAATATTTGAAAGCACAATGTTAGTTCTTGGTTACATCGGAACAATGGTGGTGTTTTGTGATCATCATTTTGCCCCATCTCATCACTAGTCATTTGTGGATCAATGTATTCTTTTTTTTTTTTTTTAGATATAGATGAGTGTATTAATGCAACACTTTACTGTTCTCCATATGCCATATGTACCAACAATGTTCCGGGCTACAATTGTAGCTGCAGGGAGGGATATATTGGTGAGTATCAATCAGTTAATAAGCATTCAGATCAATATTTATGTGCACATATGTACATACACTATACACTAGCTTCCTCCCATGATAGTCTGGGAACCTTTTTGTTCTTATCTATCTGCTGTGAGTCACAATAAAGAGGACAATAGAATAAAGTTTAATCAATATATACAGGGGTCTACAAATATCTGATATGTAACTGTCAGGCTGGTATATTATATACTTGCAGACAGATGTTATTGGTAATATATTTGACAACACTGTCTTTTTTTAAAATGTTATTGCACAAGAAAAACCTTGTGATAGATCCATGGCATTTACTTCAACTTTTCATACCGGGCATCCCTGTTGTCTACATGACCATTGACTGAATAAAAATGCCTTGACAGACCTCCATACATTTTTACTTATAATGGGGGAGGTCTTTGGTAGCTTAGACCTCTCCATTGGGCCACTATAGATGTTCCACTGCAACAAATTAAAGCAGAGCATTGGATCTGACCTCATATGGTATGGTCTGTGCTGGCAGCTGTATGAATAAAAGACATTTGTCCACAGCCAGTTATAGCAAATACAAATAGGGTTACATACTACAAGAGGACATGTTTCTTTAGCTATAGGCTGGAGTTCCAAGACTGAAAGACAAGGGGGGGGGCATTACTTACACATCTCACTTCTTGGAAAATTAATCATTTGCTGAGGACTTTTAACTGCAAAAGCCTGAGCAAAAAAAGACCAGGGCTCAGATGGATGGGACAGTAAGTGCCCGAAATAATGCGCAAAGAACGTGTGGAAATCAGATTTACAGAAAATTAAAGCCTTGCTGTAGGGCTCATTGGTGGATGGAGATCAGGTTTCTAGTCCTACTGATCAATTTGTAAGTACTACTGTAAATTTACAGAGGAGAATATCACAGAGAAATTGTAGTTTAGAAAAGAAAAATAAAGTATATTTTGATGTAGTACATGTTCATTATAGTTATTTGCTTGCATGGGAAGTTATCATCACACTATGGCCCTCTGGCCCTCAAATAGCAACAAAACGAAAAATCTCTGAATTTCTAAGGGCTAAAATGGTGATGTATAGTTCAGATTAAAAATGATAAGACGTAATTAAAGAAAAAGGGGCGCATGTACATAGGGAAGAAAACAAAACCAACCACAATAGTGTAATAAATCTTAGAAATGGGGAAATGGAAATGGATTGCACTCACAAACAGCGATGGATTTCAAGCTCTTCAGATATTTTTAAAAGAGTTTCTTTAATATTCTTTATAATCTATAAAAAAAAGGCCACAATAATGCAGTATATTTTATTATTAAAAGCATAAAAAACAGGGATCCACTTACAAGATGCATAGCATAAACAGAATGTTATGCCAATGAGCCCAATATGGATCCAAAAAAGGTTGTATAGAAGCCGATAAAAAGTGACCAAAGACGATTGGTTAGTCCTTCTAGTCCGAACTCTCGACGCGTTTGGCTGGTATTGTACCGGCTTCCTCAGGAGAATCAGTCCATTTGGATATCACCATCGTCATTGGACACTTTTTATCGGCTTCTATACCACTCCTGAGGAGTGTTTGTTGAAACAAGGAATAACATCACATAAGGACATAGCCTTACGGAAACAAAAGATGAGAAGCCCCAAACAAAACATTTAAGTCTATAAAGACATGTCTTAGTCAAAGTGGTCTATTCAGTTAACTGTGAGAGCTTCCAAAATGCAAAAAAAAAATGTCTAACAAATTCCACTAAAGCTTATTCACATTAACACTCACAAACAAATCACTCACAACTAACATACACACTCCTAAATCGAGTAGATTCAAGTTGAAAAAATAGCAACTTGCCGATTCATTAAGATAAGAGTTTAGATTAACCGAAATTATGAGTTTCAACGTGTAAGTATCACCATGAATCCCCAGTCATTTGTAAGTTTTTCATCTCTGCTGCATTAAATACAGCCCTTATTGAGTCAAAGCTTACATTCAGCCACTCCACTAGCCTCTTTGTGTACCCATAATAAGAAAACTTTAGTGGTACTAAATAGCTGTATGGAGCAGTAGAGCATGTACATGTACTGCTGAGAGGAGGCATTAGATTCCAAGATGAAACTAAAGATAAGAACATTTTTGATATACTTTTTTCTTGCTCATAGGTAATGGTACGGTTTGTGAATGTGGTTCCTGTGAAGCAAGTTACTGCAACAATGGTGGAATCTGTACCAGGAATGGGCCATCATGCACCCAGCAATGCAAATGTCACCCGGCATTCAAGGATGATAGATGTATGATTGCTGGCAACAATTTTCCTGCAAAGCTAATTGCAGGTAAGGTCACAACTGACTTTTCCAACTTTTATGTACAACATACATTGGAGCAACTTTTCATGTTAATATAAAAAATAAAAAATATTTTTTTTTCATTTTGTTTGGGTTTTACTAATTATAAATTATTTAATTTATAATGAGTGCCTCTGTTTCTTACATCTAAATTTTAAATATGCTTTAAACATTTTATCTGCAGGTACTAAAAATAGGACCTTACGATTAATACTTCAGTCTTCTCAAAATTTCACTTTTCGGGATGCTTATGACAAGGTATGTACATTTTCAGTCTACTGCATAGCTTTTTTGCTTGTCCTACAGTAAAGCTTCATTTTGTTCCAATAAACTCCCTTTATCTGCAGACCTGGAGGCTACAGTTATTTTCCGTCATTCTTAAGGTTATTAGGCAGAGAGGCCCAAAAGGCGAGGAGGCAGAGTGTGTAGTATCAAGAGGTGACCTGACAGTCCATTCTTACATAGACTTTTATTAGTCAGAGTGCCCGACTGGGCCATCCTGTTGGTTTCCAAGTATGATAAGGAGTTATCTAGTAGATTGGGATAAAATAACATAATAAGAACACATACCAATTGCTCACATGCAGATTCCTGAAAACATACTATAAAAAACTAGAACTATTTTAATACTAGTAATAGAAAATGTGCGTGTTCCCTTTTAACAATTGGTTTATTGGATGTCTGATAACTTGTGATAATAAAAAAAAAAACAGTTGTTTTCCATAAAGGCAGAAAGCGATTGACCAACGGCCTATTAATATTTCTGCATTTTATTGTAGAAGTTAAAGCGACACTCCATCCATCAAATTCACTTTAATGCATATGAAAGCAGAGAGGTCCCTTTAATTTTCTGTTGTGTCTCTTTTGCAAATGCATAGGGGGATACTGCAAAATCCCCCATTCATATTTGCCTCTTCGCCTCCCAGTTTTTTTTGTAGAGGTGTTGAGTAAAATTAATCTCCTTGCAATGTATATGCTTACTGTCAGTCAGCTCCAGCACTTTAGCTCAGCGAATGCTAGAGCTAGAGCTAGAGGTCTACTTAGACTCCTGTGCACGTGTGCATAGGCATAGAAGCTTTTCCAATCAGTGCTTAGAATTGTTAGAGTATGGAAGGGCATGCGGCTTCCACTTCAGAAAAATAATTCAGTTACTTATGTACTCATGTGTACTGTAATATGTATTCTTCTTTAATGAGACTCTTAGGAACAGTAAACTGTTAGTCCTGCAAGGTTAAGTATTAACAATAAACTTTTGATAAAGTGTAGACTTCTGAGTGCTTGTCACAATAAATATTGTATTTTTTTAAACTGGTGTTTTTCTTTCTTTACAGGTCAAAAAATTAACAGACTTCACAACTCAATTTAGTAACATCACCAATTTCACCATATCAGAGCGAGTGCAGTATGTTTTCATTATTGTGTTGTATATAATAGTCCGACCTTTTGTTGCCATGCACATCACTGGTGTGAGAGGCCCAAGGGTCCAGGGGGGGCCCCCAACACCACCCCGCCAAACCCCTTCCCACCCCAGTCCAAGCAGAACTTTAGGCCACACTCCTTACACTACCCTGAATCTGAGTGCTGGGATATGATATCACTTCCTGGTGCTCTGACGTAGTTAGCATGTGAGGAACAGAGGAGCTGGTGAACAACAAAGGCAGGAGGGCGGGAAGGGTTTGAGTGTGTGTGTAAGTATGTGTGTACGTTAGAGTGTGTGTTTGTGTGTGTGTTAGTGTATGTAAATATGTTACTGTGTGTGTGTATCTGTTAGTGAGTGTATATAAATGTGTGTTTAATTTATGTTAGTGTGGGTGTATGTTGGTGTGTGTAAGTGTGTCACTGTGTGTGTGTGCAGATTAGTGTGAGAGTAAGTATGTTACCAATTGTGTCTGTATAAGTACATTACTGTATATGTAGGTATGTTAGTGTGTATGTTAGTTACTGTGTGTATGTGTTACTGTGTATGTGTTAGTGTGTATGTAAGTATGTTACTATGTGTGTTACAGTGTGTTAGCGGGTGTCAAGGAGCAGCTTTGGGGCCTCACCATAAGTCACACAAGGCAGTCCCAGGATTTTTCATTACATCACTGATGAACAGGTGTTGTTCATCATGGAGCCCGCTTCGTATTCGTATATATGACATGAACTATGCTGTAGGTATTCAGCTTCCCTTGGATTGTTTAGGCAAACAGGAACTTAATTTAGTCTTCTGCAGGAGGAAAACATCTAAAATAAAACATTTCTTTTCTATACAGAATTTAAACTGCCAAATTAAGTTATTTTTGGATAAGTGTTTGAATACATCTATATAGGTTATTTTTTAATTTCCAAAATGTAGTACTGTCTCTTTTATCTTCAGCATACTATATTGTTTTTGCTGTACACTGCTTACTAGTATAAAAATCAACTTTTATGTTTTCTAGAAGTGGCAGTTCTGTCTTTACCGCAAACACCACAGCGGAATTTACTTACACTGCAAATCTGTCGGTGATAAAACTTTTGAATGACGAATTAATAGACAAGCTTATAAAACGGACGTGGTTAAACCAACGTACAGGATCAGACTTAAATGTGACAGAAGTTATCGATGGTCAGAAATGTAAGTGTAAGATTCTGTTACAATTTATATACAGTTATATTTATCTTTATATATAATAATTGTACAATCACAATGACATGGGTTGTAAAATGTATGGATTTTGTACAGTACTTGTCTTGTGCCAGTCATTTTGTTACGGTGCAAAAGTATTTTACTCCTATCTGAATACATTCAGTGTTAGGTCAATAGACATGTATATATGTTGATGCGATTTTGTCTCCTTACATGCGAGTCTAAAAAACCTGGATTGCTATATAGCTATACTGTATATAATATATATATGTGTGTAATATATATATATATATATATATATATATATATATGTGTGTGTGTGTGTGTGTATATGTATATATACACAGTACATGTGTTATGGACCTGATGGTGGTTTTAGTGAATTAGTCTCATAAAGTAATACTTATGTGTGTAAGAACCATACACACTACTGCCATCCGTCATTATGCTCCATAGTGTAGGCTTGTTTGAGGAGGACCCCCCTGTTGTTGCTGTAAGTCAACTTGTTATGTTATATATTACTTGTTATGTCCTGTTTACCCATTGTACAACACTGTGGAATGTGATGGTGCTATTTAAAACAATAAATAATAATAATAATAACTAATCATAATGGGGTTATGTAAAGAGTTATTTTAGAGCAAAATTGTTCTGTGTTGGTGTCTCACATTCTAATGATATTAAATGGTGATAAGATTAAACAAAAAGCTTTGGAACGACTTTCATAGTAAGCTTTGATACTATTTGATGACAAAATATAGCGATTGAGTTGGTATTGTCATGCCCATTATCATGTCAGAATGGAGGTATAGTAAAAGTGCAGCGTTATAGTTTTTCAGGGAACCAGGACTGCTCTTTATAAATGTGTGTGTGCCTCCATTTTTATGAGATTTGCCCTTAAGAAGGATATAAGGTATATGTTCTTATTGGTATATGTAACCATGTTTTTCCTTAGTGTCACTGGAGGAGCTGAAACAATTACTTATCTGTGATTTAAATGGATATAGTTATACACTGAACAAAGACACCTTAGAATGTCAGTCCACCTGCCATGATTACTGTAAGAATAATGCTGTATGTGAGCAGATTCTGAATGAAACCTACTGCAGGTAAGTGAGCACGCTGGCAATTTTTTTTTTTTTAAACTAAAAAGAATAACAGAAAATTACATTTTCATGAAAAAGGTCAAAGTTGTTTTTTTTTTCTGTGAAAGATAAATCCATAACAGAAATGAGTGATTTGGCACTAGAACTATTATCGGAACTCTACTTCACAAGGTCGACGTTGCCTAAACATTTATTCAGCGTGCTACAAAAAGTCATAAAACCTTCCAGGAAAATGTTCAGAGTGGAACAAGTCAAATGGCAAATTATTTAAGTAGTAGTAGATACATGGAAGGGTCTCCCAGCAGAAGTGATGGAGGCTAATACAGTGATGGAATTTAAACAGGCGTGGGATAGGCATAAAGCTAACCTGACTATGGGACCAGACCAAGGACTGTTTGAGGTTTGAGTCTTTACATCTGGAAAAATGGGCAGGCTATTTGTGATTGTCAGCAGGTGGTACATGTTAAGAATATCTATAGAATATTCTATAGATTATTGCTTGGCTTATGCTATATAATCAGTATAATAAAAAAAAAGTCTACATTTTAAGTGAAAATAAGAATATTTTATGTAATTTTCAGTGTGTATTTCGTTCAAAAGTAATATAGAAGTGATACACGTTTGTGGAAGTCAGACTACAATACCACATCAGATTAATTCAGCTCTTTTCAATGCAATGAACAATGTCACGCAGCCCAGACTGGCCATCTGGCACACTGGGTACATGTCTAGTGGGCCAGTAGGGCCGCATATCATATTTGCTGATACTCCAGCTCTCTGGTGTCATGTACTCCAACAACAAATAAATAGTGTAATAATCATATTGAGCACTCTATCGCTTCATCATTAATTGTATTTTTAGCAACATTTTCAATTTCTATTTAAAAATATTAATAAAATGAAGATACCATAAATTCATCATAGTACATATTGTAAAAATAAAAGAATTTTTGAATGATTGTTGCACTCTGAATTGTGAGAACAAATGTATGTCTGAATATGTATACCTAACACTGTACCTCAGCTACTACAGTTAGCCTAACCAGTTGGTTTTGTCCTTACTAAGGTGTGAGCCCTTTAGTATATACATGACATCTGGTCCCAAGTGTGAAACCCTCACCATGAAACTGGATGCCTTCTTTGGGATACTGTTTGGAGCTCTGGCATTCCTTTTCCTTCTTTCGTTGGGCATTGGAATTGGAATCTACTACTGTCGTTGCAAAGAGAAAGATGACTTTGGTGACACTGAAAGGTGAGGGACATATACTATATGAATAAACAATTCATGTCTTTTTTGAAAAAAAACCAAAATGTACAAACATAAATTGCGTCTGCAATCTCATCATGAAAATTAGAAAGGATACTTTACAAAATCCTTTTCCTCCATGGGAATGCAACCTATGTTTTTAGATTGAAGGGTGCAGCCCTTAAGGCTGATCTTTCCACCCACCCAACACAACCTGAAACATTCACACAAATGATTAAAATCGGAAATTTAAATTACCGTAAATGAGACAGCCATTTGTAAAAGCGAAGATCACACAAAAAAGGCTCTAATTAAAATTTGACTGTACATCTAATCAAATATACAGTATTTGGAATTATTGTGTTTGGTTACAGTATCTCCTTCGTGTCCCTCTTAAGAACAGGTAGTCCATCTTTGAGAACCCAACCCAAAGTCCACTTGCCCTTCTTTCCTCTCGTGATATATCACATGAGGTTTTGGAGGGGTATGACTTTATTATACTGTACTACATCCATAAAAGTGACAATAATGTGTATATACATAGTACAGATGTGTCCATTATTTAAACTGTGTGAAGAAAAGACATTCTTTGTATTCTCAATATAGCACAAATTGATCTCTCACAACACTATTTCAAATTATTCACTGTGCAAAATGATTTTTGTCCACAGAATTCACCATACAGAGTTTAAATGGAGGAGTTCTCCATTCTCATGTGAGTAGTGAATAAAGACTTACATATTTACATATTCATCTATTCATGTGAACGTTGTTTTTACATATTTCATTTATGTGTTCCAGCTTTTACCAAGTTGAAAGAGTCATCAATACCATCCTTGGAGACGAATAGTGTAGTGCCAAACCTAGTTAGCTGGAAACCTCACCTGGAAAAAGTTGACAGCTTCACAGAGGTATAATTTATTTTTTCCTTGAGGTCACTCACAGGTCATTCAGGTATATGGAGAAAGTAACTTCATAACTGTACCCAGATATATACCTCTTCTGGAGATGTGACAAGTGTGTGGGGATGGCTGTATGCCGAGGTAGTGGAAGTCTTTTGTGAACAAAAGCTTGACCAGGGCAAACACAGCTAACAGCAAACACACTCTTTTTATACCCAGGCAACCAGTAAATGCTGGAACCTGATGATGGGACTGTGATTGCTGTTAGCTGATTGCTGTTAGCAATCACACTCCTATCATGCCAAGTCAGCCAGTACATGCTGGTACAGGGTGGCTGTAAGTGCAGACCCCATACTGCTGGCAGCATCAATACACAAGGGGGGGCAGCTAGCCAGGTTTCAGCATGTACTGGCTGACTTAGCATGATAGGAGTGTGATTGCTAACAGCAATCACAGTCCCATCATGCCTAGGTTCCAGCACTTACACATCCATGCTATCACACACACACACTCATTCATTCATATACTCATTCATTCACACATTCATTCCCTCACAGGCATACTCATTCAAACAACCTCCCCCACCCCCTTACCTACTACAGCTCTCGATGCCGCTCACAGACTTCAGCAGGGGGCGCAGCCTCCCTCGTTCTCCCCACAGAGGAGGCAGGACTGGAGCAGAGAATAGACCCTCCCACAAGTAAGCGGCAGGGCTTGTGATCCTGGCTGCCGATCTCACGCGGGCCACACCTCGAGGTCACGCGGGCCGCATGTTGGACGCCCCTGTTATAAATGATACACCAATAATTAGCAGATATTGCCTGCATGTGGCCAGCATTGTAACAACTTTTTTTTTTTGTGCAGGTGAAGATTAAAAGACCAGACATGAAAGACTGACCAAACTAAAAAGAAAAACATTTTCAATGACGTTTTAGATGGTTCCCTAAAACTGAGATTACAAATATGCCCACTAAGGCAGATTTGTTCAGAGGTTTAAAACATTTAATAGAAAACAATGTATTCTCTCAATGACATTTATGTATGTTAAATTCCATTAAATTGTAGTTTTTTCTTACTCAACTCAGGAAACACAACAGGTCTACATCCAGCTGCTCAAGGCTAAAGAAAGGTAGCTTCCGTGTGCAGTACATGTGCCAGTACTTTTTACTTATGCCTTGTTTTACTTGCTTTAATACTTTCAAAAAGACCCAAAAGCTACTACACACAATATTATATGTACTGTTTCTTTTATTTTCTAATGTGAATAATTATGCGTTTTGTAACAGTGTTTTTTAATACATTTTGATTGTAGAAATGTAATATTTTAACAGATTAAAATCTATTAATTTAACAAATTTTAAACTTGCAGAAGTATGATAACATGTAACCTGTATCCAAGTTTTACGCAATATTTTTATAAAAAGGAAAAACTGATGAAACATTTTGACGTATTTTTATATAATTGATGCTTTAAATAAATGTATTCTCCTTTGTATCAGTGTCATTCATTAGTTCATTAAACCTGATTAAAAGTGTTCAGGGGTTCAAAGCATTTCTTAACTAAATTTTTATTTTTCAATTTATCTTTCTATAGCCTTTTTATTTTTATAATGATATAAACTTAACTTAAACTTAACTTAATTAAAAGGATAATAAATTATCATAACCAAGCAGCATTCTCTACTAAAAAATAAAGCAACCTTTCTCACAGTATGAGCTGTAAAGCTGTGGAATACACTATGGCAAGTACTAACAAGAATGGGTATTTAGTGCCCATGTAATCCTGAATATGTGATTTATCTAATTTGATCATGTAATTTACAATGCATTTTGCCTTCTCCTGGGTCTAAGCAATCAGGTAAACCTTGGAAAGACTCAGCCTGTCTTTTTTTAACCTTATCATTGTACAATGCAGCTGTGATTTAATTTACAGGGCACTGCTATTTACTCTTGCATTGTAAATTAAAGCTACAGTATTAGCTTAAAATGCTGTTCTGTCCTAGACTAGAGGAACATAGACTAAAGGAACCTTGGCACCAGAAACAATCTTTAGTGCTACAGGTATAATCACAGTCTGTTGGGAAAAATGCATGTTGGGTAAATGAAGTCTGTTGCAATGTCCTAGTGACTGGGATTTTAATGTAATGCCACACACAGATTATAAATTGTTTTTTTTCTTATGACTAGTAGGGTTTTCTTTTAAAACCTTACCCTTATGTATAAACTGTATTACAAAAATAACATTTGAAGTATTTTTGTACTTTTAACTAGACTTGGGCACCAGGGGGCTCTTCGTGTTCGTCTTCGTGCTCGTATTGGGGAAAAAAAAAATCTTCGTATTCCGCGAATATTCGCCTGTTCCTGTCTTCTCTTCGGGCGAATATTCGTGGACATTCTTCGTGTTCGGTTTTTCTTCGTTTTTTTTCGGTTAAGGGGTTAATACGGGGTTAAGCGTACCGCAGCAGCTCTGGCGCCAGGAGTTTAAATGTCCGTATGAGCAACTCTATTGGTCGTCAGCAGGGGGACTCTGTTGGTCGCTCGTACAGACTTTTAGGCTCCTGGTGCTGTAACTTGTCCTGCAGATCCCACTGGTCTCCCTGTTCTATCAGTTAAATGTCTGTACGAACGACCAATAAAGTCGCTTGTACGGGCATTTAACGGATAGAACAGGGAGACCAGTGGGATCTGCCGGGTAAGTTGCAGCGTTGGGGTTTTACAAGACTGTACGAGCGACTCTAATGGTCGCTCGTACAGACTTTTAGGCTCCTGGTGCTGTAACTTGTCCTGCAGATCCCACTGGTCTCCCTGTTCTATCGCACAGACATTCACCAGCTGCCAGAGAGGAGAATCCAGGTTCCCTGCAGCGCTGCGGGGGATTTGGATCTTAGTCTTAAAGTCAGACCTCTATTTGAGCATTTGCTCTGAAAAACCTTGTCTTATCGAGCAAATACAGAAATATTCAAATTTTGTGGGGCCGTCTTATAATTGAGCAAATACAGTATATATATATATATATATATATATATATATATATATATATCCTTGAAGAAGAATATAGTCTGGATGCTCATGTGAATGTGAATAGGTTAAAATTTCCCAGGAACTAGATATGTAAAAAGGTGTGGAAACTGCTTACTGAGACCAGTCCTACCAGACAACCTAGTTATTTTATATCTTAGTAAGTAGGTGTACATGAGAGGATGGAGACTTAGGAGACATAGGTTTCCCAGGACACAGAGCATGTTCTCAACTGAGCTATTCACACCTTTTTTTGTACATAACCCTATGCACCACTTGTCACTTCTCTTCCTACAATTGCATTGTTCTTCCAATGTAACTAGGAAGAGGGCGAGCTTAGATGGTAAGGAATAAGTGCTGGGTGGCAGTATTTGAGAAAGGAATAAGACAGAATTTGATTGAAACATTTCCTCAGCCTGAAAAATGTCTTTGGTAACAACTTGCCGTACCCAAAGCCTCTAGGCCAAATTGAGAGATTTACTAGATTTGTTACCAACCGAGTGCATATTCAGAAATAGTGACACATTCCTTTAAATTTTTAACTTTGGTTCTAAATGCATTTTCATGAGGTTGTTGAGATTAGAAGCTGATGCTATCTAATGGTACATTTTTTACATTCTAGAGCACAGGACAATGAAGACTGCCTGTAAAACTGTATGACCATAATGCTGTAAATCAAAGACTCCTAATGATCCTTATTATTAGGGCCTGTTAAAAGTAGACAGAGTGCTGTGGCTGTGAACCAGTTTGACAAGAGCATACCAGTCTTCAGGATGAATTACTGCATTCCTAAGTTAATGTACCCCTCATAATCACAGACAGTGACGTCATCTACCATATGTGCAGAATCATAGTTTAAAAACTTAATGCCAGTAAAAACACTCTGAGTCTCTGATCCACCTGATTTAAACTATTTATAATACCAGTACTCATTGCATCTTGTTGTACAAATTCCACTCCATAGCAATGAAATTCCACGAATAATTATATATATATATATATATATATATATATATATATAAATATATATATTCACCATACATAGAGGTGATGTTGTAATGTTAAATATGAATTATTAATATTAATATTCCAGGGGATTGTCCATGTGTCAAGTTGCAGGTCCATGTACACTCCCCCTCCGTATCCAATCTACAGCACAGAGCATTAGCCGTAGCGTTAGACCATTTTGTTAATGTGGGACAGTAACATTGACAAGACATACAACATTAAAGGGTCATACTCATGCATGTCACAAAATTTTGTATACATGATTCAATCAGGGGAGGGCTGGCAGCCTAAGGCCTGGGGGGCAAGTCAAGTGAAGTGGCTCCGCCCCTCGCACTCACCTTTCACCCCTCACGCTGCTCCCATCACTATGTGGCCATCAGACTGCTAGAAAACGTATCTAAACGGCCGCTGGGTGCTGATGCCACCGGCCGGAGCTAATTTAATCCTTTTTTTTTATTTATTTAATATGCCGGATCGGCTTGCCATATTAAAAATAAATAAATAAAGTATTAACCCCTTCAGGACCGGGATTTTGATACTAACGTGTCGCTAAAGGACCGGAGCCGTTTTTATGTTTTTGCCATGTCTTTCTTCAACTGTAATTTCTCTCTTATCAATTGGTGCACCCACACAAATCATATATTGTTTTTTTCAGCACAAGTAGGGCTTTCATTTGAAACCATATTAAGCTGGGTAGTACATTGTTTTGTTTGAAATAAACTGGAAAAAGTGGGGAAAAAATGAAAAAAAAACATTTTTTTACAGTTTTGTATACATACAAATTGTACACACATTGAACCAATGGGAAAAAATTATCCCAAATATATTCATTAAGTTGTCCTGATTTGGAAACCACCCAACATGGCCAGGATTTTTATCTATTTTGACCAGTATAGGGCAAATATTGCAAGGCATGCATTACGTTTTTGAAATGTAATTTTTTTCAAATTTGGCATGGTAGTCTAATAACTGCAATAGTTGTCACAGATACTGATTATCCCCCAAAAATTATATGTTTATGAACAGTAGATAAGTCAAGGTGTACAACTAGGGTCATTTTGACACTTTTCAAACAGGGATTTTATCGCCAATTGCTGCCAAATTTTGATTTGCATATGTTGCAATGTTGCTTTAGATTTTATATTATATTTTGTATAGAATATGTGCAACTGCAGAACAAAACACCAAATTGTGTTCACCAACATCCCCCGGTTCCAACAAGGCCTCACATGCATGGTTCATGCATTTTTTGAGGAAGCTTTCAGGGAAGGGGGGGGTGTTGAATGGGTCCCCACACAAGTGTGGGGACCTGATCCAACACCCCCCTGCTGCCTGATCGCTCCATGAGAGCGTCAGTGCAGCGTTAACCCCTTCAATGCCGCGATCGCGGCATTCAATGCTGCGATCGCGGCATTGAAGGGGTTAATTGCCGTTTTGTAGGGGGCTCTGCTGCTGGTGGTCTGCCTGGAAGCCCAGGCAGACCAGCAACAGCAAAAACGACCCCCCAGAAGTCCTCTGATCAGTCTTGTAGGACTGATCAGAGAGACTCCTCCCCTACAATCTCCAGTCTATTGAAGATTGTGTCCCAGCTGCCAGAGGCAGCTTCAGGGACAGGGAGACGGGGTTCTTTGGTCTCCACATGAGTGTGGAGACCAGCCCCCCCACCCCCTCCCTTGCTCAGTTAACCCCTACCCCCCCTCTTCCTCAATTAACCCCTTCAATGCTGCGATTGTGTATGACCCCCCATCGCAGCATTGTAGGGGTTAATATTAGTCCCCACAAGCTTGTGGGGACTAAATATCAGTCAATGCTGTGCTTCAATGGAGCATCAGCATTGAAAGAGTTAAAAAAAATTAAAAAAAATAATAATAATAAAGAAAAATAAAAAAAAAATAAAAAAAAAAAAATAAAATAATTTTTCTGCAATCGCTGTTTCTGCCTACAAAATCACTCCGTGGGAGTGATCGTAGGATTGGGGGCGGGTTTAGACAGACTGTGCTGTCTGCCCAGGAGTCCTGGGCAGACAGCAGCAGCAGCGCCCCTACGATCACCGCGATTGTGGTGATGTGGGGGCGTTTTTTGGAGGAGACGTACCTGGTACGTCCCGGTCTACCGGTGACTGTTAACCAGGAAGTACCAGGTACGTCCCGGTACGGAAGGGGTTAAAGTAGCGCCGGCCGGCAGCATCAGCACCCAGGGGCCGTTTAGATTCGATTTCCAACAATCTGATGGCCGCAAAGTGATGGGAGCAGCGTGAGGGGTGAAAGGTGAGTGCGAGGGGGCGGAGCTTTCACCCCTCACGCTGCTCCCATCACTTGGCGTCCATCGCATACGGCCGCTGGGTGCTGATGCCGCCGGCCAGCGCTGCTTTAATACTATTTTTTTTTCATTTAATAGCCGATCCGGCTTGCCATATTAAATAAAAAAAAAAAAGTATTAAAGTAGCGCCGGCCGGTGGCATCAGCACCCAGCGGCCGTTTAGATTAGATTTCGGGCGGCCTGGGGGGGCAATTGCCCCCCTGCCCCCCGGCCCAGCCCGCCCCTGGATTTAATGCACCAAATGTACAATAGGGTGTGACATCTGTGAAACCTGCCAGCAACTTAATAAAAGGATTAATCTGCACAGATACTCCATCAAACATCATGATGAAGAAAACGTTTGCACTCCAGTTGGGCACCACTTCACCCAAACAGGTCACTCCATATTTTTATGATTGCAAAAACAGAGGACTTAATGTGTATTTGAGCTTCTTAGTACATTATTGAGCTACAGGGCAAAAAAACACCCTTTGGGTCTAGCAAACCCTGTTTAATTTGCATTAAGTTTGCATTATGCTGCCGATGCACAATGCTGAGGTTTACTATACTGTATATTACACATGTGCAAATGGGCCTAAAACGATTCAGACACATTTTTGGGTTTGTTTTTGGCCCAAACTTCTGCCCCACTTCTGTCACTAAAACAGCCTGCCTGTGGCACCTCTGCCCCTTCAAATACTCACTCATCAATTTTCAATTTATGATGCCTGTCTTTCATGTATTTTGCATAATCAGGCAAGCATTACCTTAGGATATTCGCAACAAACTGCGAGACACCTTTCTATCAGAATCACCATTTACTTTTTTAACAATTTAAGCTACAGTACCGCATCTGTTGGATCTGAGTACACGGCCCCCATGTGTATCTATGAGCCTTGGCCACCCATGACCCTGTTGCTGGTTCACCACTTTTCTGCTTCTAACATCAACTTTGAGGACAAAATGCTCACTTGCTGCCTAATATATCCCACCCCGTGACAGGTGCCATGATAACAAGATTATCAGTGTTATTCCCGTCACCTGTCAGCGGTCATCATAATGTTATGGCTGATCGGTGTGTTTTGATATAGTTCTTTGCCTTGTGGTTATGTGTACCCGCTTTTGAGAGAGATTTCCACTTTACCACTATGGTAATAGGTCACTCAAGAAAGGATGCCTCTTAGTTTCTGAGCACTTGCCTCGGTTACTGTGGCTGGCTAGTTAAGCTCCACAGTCGGATAACTCCTGGGAAACCCCACTGATGGTAGTTCACAGTCTCACTCCTGGTCTGCTCCTGCCAGGATCAATCCCTCCAGACAGGCCTCATGCAACCATGGCACAGCTTTAGTCATCAGCATGGTCCTTCTCTCTTTCACTCTCTCTCCCCAACATGGAATATCTCCTTCCACTTATGGATTGGGTGACCTGAGTTAAAAATAAAACCCATGCAAAATCATTCAAAAATGATTGAAACACAGGGGGTGTTACATATATAAAATATCATACAAGACAACACTTAATTCTGCCATGTTAGACAATTACAATTTTGAGGGAGAATATTAGAACTAGATAAAATATACAAAAGTTATTGACTGGTAGCTCGAAATGATGCAAAGTGCTTTGGGAAGATGACTTGGGTTTAAACACATATCTCCCAACGTCATGTAATTTCTGGGTCTCTTTGTCCAGTCAAATCACTATTTTGCTGGGAAAATATTATTTTTCCCTAATTTTTTATAGCCATAATATTCTTGAAATGCTACCATTTTTTGTTAACAAGAAGTCACATGAGTGAACAGCATCCATGCCCCACCTCTTTGGTCACTTCATGCTATGGTTTCCATGGGAGGCTATAAAACAGACACCTGTTACCTGGTCAGTAACAGTCTTTTAGCCATGTTCTGACTAGAGGAACCTGTATTTTATGTAAAGCCACTTAATGGGAAAATGTTAGGAATCACTTGGATCTGTTTGCTCTGCTGTCTATGGGCTAATGATGGATATGCATCAGGAGGTAAGGAAAATTTTATAAATTATTTTTATATATATATATATTTTTGTATTAGATTATATTACATTGAAATATTGTAATAGTAGTTTTAATCCCCGTACATGTCTTTCTTTGAGTTATATGACACATTTTTAAAACACTGATTTTCTTTAAATTATTCATACAGAACTATCTAATATATAAAATGTATGAATATTTTGTAATTTCAAAAAATTTCAATTTGGCTTCTCCATACTAGGTTGTACAATTAAGTTATGTTAGTAGATATTTTAAATCCTTAACACAAATCAGCTTGTGTGAATATTTATTGGATGTGCTGTACTAATTAAACAACATTTTTAAATATTTTGATATTTGTTATATAGCTATAAATATGTGGTAATGGAGTTTGAGACGGTCGATAGACTGTTGCAATAATAGGTGCAAATATAAACAGAGGGTGCTAGAGTTTGTCCATAGTTTGCTTAATAATGTCTGGTAAGAAAGCAATTGTTTTGCAGTCTATGCTAACTTTACCATACCCAAAATATTTTGGCAGGTTTTTTTTTTTCTTGCGTGATAGCGAACATTAATTTAAATATGTTTTTTGTTGGTGTGTGCTATGAAAGCGGTTGGCTAATATGGTGATAAAACATTAACAATTTGTTTCGTTTTTGGAAATATAAAAGCTTGTGTCCTTAAAAAACCTTTTTTGTGTCAAGGTTTTCTTAAGTTAAGGTATAACATCTCCAAAGGAAGCAAGAGCTGTTTATACAAACTATCATTATGTTTACATAACGGGCCAGATTTTCCTGCTTTTCTTCAACTTTTCAGCCTAAGGCATCCCTCACTACGAAATTTAGCTATACAAAATCTACCTAAGAATGTTAGATACTTAGTTGACTGAGCACCTTAGAGGTTGCTTTTTACATTTAATTTAAAAACACGGTGTTGAGGATAAATCAGGCCTTTTTTGGCATAAAGGACACACATGCATTTGATTTTTCAACATGAAAAAAAAAAACTTCTAACAGAGTGATCCCTTAAATCGCCAATATAAATGAAGAAAAAGCCATTTGCGCAATATATAACTTTTAGTGCGTATTTGGTAAGGGAATTGGGAAAATATTTCACACATATTCACAATTGGCATTTGACTATCCATTTGCTTTACCTGTGTATTACTTAACAGTGTGCAATGTTTCAAAAAACATGTCTTTGCTCCTGCTGGAGACACATCAAAAAGGGATGGAGATGTAAAGTTTCTCAAATTTAACCGATTTTATAATTATATAATTATAATTGAACCACTATTTTAACCTCACTAATTATTTATTTCACTGTTGAGTGTGCACCCTACCCGATATTGCCTCTTACACTCTATTTTGTTGCTATTCCTAAAAGCTGATTACATTTTTTCCTAGCCACATGCCTGGAACTATTCATATGTGGATGATAACTAACATTAAATTAAACCCTATTTACATATTGTTAAGGGTTTGTTAGTTGATTACTTTAATTAAAGCTATGGTTTTAGTGTTAAGAATGTTCCGGTTGCAACATAGATACTAAATTTCTAGCAATATGACACATTTTAAGTATGTGTTCACTGCTTATGCAATGGTGCTGATTACTGCACCTGTCAATTTGATTGATTTAGTTGGAATTTTGGAACTGTATTCATCAAGAGGTACCGAATCCAAGCTGTATTAGGAATCCAAGCTGTTTGTTGTGTAAACACTGTCTCTACCGACAAAAGCCCTTTCGTCTAATCCCTAACAAGGTTGCTCAGTAATATTGAAAAGATACTTTGTCCCAAGGTTGGACTGGCAGTGGCGGAACTTCCGGGGTCGCGACCGGGCCCTCGAGTTCTGCCAGTCAGGGGGGGCCCCAAGGGGTGCCGAGCGGTTGCTGAAAACGACCGCTCGGCAACTCTTGGGCCCCCCTGAATGACAGAAATCCAGGATGCCTCTGCTCCCCGCCGCTGCCGCCGTCGCCGTTGCGCTGCCCAGAGTGCAGTATTGGGAGCGTGAGGCATTTGTCTCGGGTGCCGGCACTTCACGCCGGCACCCGAGACAAATGCCTCACGCTCCCAACACAGGAGTTGACGGTAAGTGACCTACAAAGGGGGGGTAGGGAGGGGTAGTGGGTAGATCGTGAGAAGGGGGGTAAGGAGGGAGTGGGTAGATTGTGAGAAGGGGGGGTAAGGAGGGAGGGAGAGGGTAGATCGTGAGAAGGGGGGTAGGGAGGGAGAGGGTAGATCGTGAGAAGGGGGGTAGGGAGGGAGAGGGTAGATCGTGAGAAAGGGATAGATGGGTTGGTGGTGGGGGGGGCCCTTAACAGATTCTCGCACCGGGGCCCTGAGGTTTATAATTACGCCCCTGTGGACTGGGTATGACTAGGTGCCCAGTGGTTGTCAAATGATGCATGTATGGCCACAGGTGGGACACCAGAAGCCCTGCCGTAACTTTTTTTAAAATCAGGCAGAATGTGGCTGCACATTTCCAGCCGGTGGCAGCACACTGTAGAACCCAATCTACAGCTGCAGTGCAGCATTAGTAGTAGGTATGGCCTGGCCTTCTTGGCTCCATATATGTCAGGTGATATTTTTGAAGTGGGCCGCAGTTTTGCAACACATATTATCAGTGGTAACTAGGGTGACGACATTTTATTTCAGGGAGAAACTATGAAGTGCATGAGATTACAGACACAGGTATATTATATATATATATATATATATATATATATATATATATATATATATATATTAAAAAGTTAGGTGCTTTTTCAAAGAAAAAATTAGATTTTTTGAAAAAATACACATCAGTGGAATAGTAAAACAGTATTCTAACTAACACACTGTATTTTAACATTTTTGGTATCTATTATGCAGTAAGTCAACATATGTTACATACAAACAGAAAACCAATAGCCATTTTAATGCAACTTATAGATAACTTATAGATATGCCCCTCTGCCCCCAGATATGCCACTCTGCCCCCCCGAGATATGCTGCCATTCTGCCCCCCCGAGATATGCTGCCACTCTGCCCCCCCGAGATATGCTGCCACCCTGTCCCCTCCAGATATGCTGCCACTCTGCCCCCTCCAGATATGCTGCCACTCTGCCCCCTCCAGATATGCACCCCCCTAGACTTACCAATGCAGACTCCCGGGTGTCCTGGACATCTGCGCGATACGCGTAGACAACTTCCGGTGCACATCGAGCAGACGTGCCGGCAGTGGAGGTTGTTAACGCGCATTGCTGCAGCTGGTGAACGTCTGCACGATGCGCTTAGACAACCTCCCGTGTTGGCACTCGCCCCGTTGAAAGAGCTGGCAGGGGAGGCTGTCTCAGCGCATCGCATGAACGTCCACGGCTGCCGGAGAGTAGGATCCAGGTCCCCTGCAGCATTGCGGGGGATCTGGATCCTAACCCTGCGGGCGATACGAATTGCGCGTTCCTGCACTAAACCCCGATTATAGGCCGCACCTACACTTTAAAGACTTAAAGTGGGGAAAAAAAGTGCCTATATTCGGGCAAATACTGTATATAAATATTAGACCCACCCCTGCTGCCGATGCTGATATATATAAATATTAGACCCTGCTGCCGATATATATAAATATTAGACCCTGCTGACAATATACAGTATATATATATATTAAGACCCTGTTGCCAATTCATTTTACATTGACAAAATTGGGCTCTGCTCCACGCTCCCTAGCATGCAATCACTCCCTTTTTCCTGCACCAAAAAAAATAAATATTTGCCACACTGAATCAGAATCAGACATACAAATCGTGTTTTTGCAGTTCTGTGAGGGGCAAATGAATAGGATTAGTGGAACGGAGAACCAAAGACCCAGAGAGGGTCCATTGGGTCTGAGGTGTGCCATGACCGACGTACCAGGTAGACCTATAGAGGGCCACCCCGTAAATAGAAATGAAAGAAAGGATAGAGGAGAAGAGAGGAAATTAAAAGGAAGGAAATTAATAGGGGGGGCAAGGGAGGGCAACGTTAGGAGCTGTAACGTAGCTGTGGAAGGGAGAGGCGTTGGTTAAATAACCATAGCCCCTCCCACAACTACAGGCTAATATACATCAGCCTTCACATTTGTGTGAGGGGCAAACGAATAGGATTAGTGGAACGGAGAACCAAAGACCCAGAGAGGGTCCATTCGGTCTGAGGTGTGCCATGACCGACGTACCAGGTAGGCCTATAGAGGGCAAAAAGAAGAAGACACAAAGTTAGTCATACCATAACATGACAATATGAATGACCAAGCTTATTAAGCGAGTGACGTGAAGGCATTACGCATTCCCGAGATTGGTTGTGAGATATAAAGAAGGAAACACGAGGAGTTCCATCTGCCTAGCTTTTAGTCACCTGGGCTGGAACTTATTCTTAGACGCTGCCCCGATTATGCGAGCGGGTTAAGGCCAATCCTGGTACGTAATAACCTAACATATCTGATAAACATGACTGACGACAACGGCTCCCTGGGGAAGGGCAAAAGAAGACTGGCTTTCGGTTTCCCAGTCAAAAAACCAACAAGGCTCCCAGGACTGCAACTGGGCACCAAACTAAGTCGGTAAGAAAAAACGTAATTCGTGTACTTAGCCGGACCGATTCGTTTTCGTATGACCGAGGGACAGAACGAAATGATCAGCAACAGAACACAAGTCCGAGACTTCAGAGATGACGAAGAATAAAGCGTAATGGCCAGTACCCTCGGTCGCATGAACCAACGAAGGCTGACTTATAAGGCTGAGTAAAATAAGGACTGCAACTGGGCACCCGGGGACATTGGTAGGAAGAAACAGTGTACTCGGACCGGGTTTCGTATGACCGAGTGACAGCTCGTAATGATCAGAAGAACCGAAGCTGAATTAAGTACAGTAGCCAGCTCACCAAGCTGCCTGCATCCGAAAAAATTACATGGAAGCTTAAGCACTAAACATGTACCAGGACTAAACAGGATGTCCATTAACATTAGCAAAGCTCTTACTCGCCATCCATTGATAAATTACCGGGGGACTTCACTGGCTTGACCTTGCAGACCTCTAATACGTTATATCCGGGTGAGAAGAAACCAGAGAGGTTCTTTAGAACTACAATATTGATCTTCTGTTAGGAAAAGCTTCATCGCTAAATGAAAAGGCTTAACTGTGCTCACCGTGAACTAATAGCGGATACGGTCAGATTGGCAGCTCTGAGGGACAGTTTGCGTATAATCGTCAATGTGTGAATATGAGTGGATGATGACAGTCGCTGAGCGAGACCAGAAGGCTCACACTGGATCCTTGCTCTAAACGTCCCACTCACTGGAGCTAGAGCCTGAGAAGCAGACATGTAATGGACACACGGATGCGGAGCCTGAGAAGCAGACATGTAACGGACTCATGGACACGGAGCCTGAGAAGCAGACACGTAACAGACTCACGGACGCGGAGAAGCAGACACGTAACAGACTCACGGACGCGGAGAAGCAGACACGTAACAGACTCACGGACGCGGAGCCTGAGAAGCAGCCATGTAACGGACTCACAGACGTGGAGCCTGAGAAGCAGCCATGTAACAGATTCACGGACATGGAGCGACAACCATGGTCTTACAACCCCCCCACCCCACCCCCACATTGACTCTGGCCTGAATACCCACAGAGGCGCATTTAAAGGAAAACTCATCAGCCGGAATGGCTGTACGAAGGTATTCCAAGTTGCGATGATCGGTGAATACTGTGATGGGGTATTGTGCTCCCTCCAGCAGGTGCCGCCACTCCTCCAAGGCCATCTTGATGGCCAGGAGTTCCCGGTCCCCCACATTGTAGTTACTCTCGGCTGGGGAAAGTCGTTTGGAGAAGTAGGAGACCGGATGGAGTACGAGGATCAGGGAGTACGAGGATGGGGGCTGTGGTGAACTGCTGTTTCAGCATGTCGAACGCCTTTTGTGCGGGTGGTGTCCACTGAAAATTGGTGTGTTTCTTGGTCAGACTGGTGATGGGGAGGACCAGGCGAGAGAACCCCTTGATGAACCGCCTGTAGAAGTTGGCGAAACCGATGAACCTTTGGACTGCCTTGACAGAGTTCGGGATAGGCCACTGGTGGATCGCCAACACCTTCCTTGGGTCCATCTCTATCTTCCCAGGGGTGATTATGAACCCCAGGAACTCCACCCTGGTGGTTTCGAAGGTGCACTTGGACAGCTTGGCATATAGGTGGTTCTGGTGGAGCCGAGTCAGTACTAATGCCATGTGCTTTCGGTGTTCTGTGAGTGAGGATGAGTAGACGAGGATGTCGTCCAAGTAGACCACAACACATGACTCCAGCACGTCCCGGAAAATGTCGTTCAAGAAACACTGAAACGTGGCTGGGGAATTACAGAGACCAAACGGCATGACCCTGTACTCGTAATGTCCGTATCGGGTACGAAAAGCCGTCTTCCATTCGTCCCCTTTCCGGATGCGAACCAGGTTGTAGGCACCAAGGAGATCAATCTTGGAGTACACTTGCGCCCCCCGAAGGCGGTCCATGAGTTTGGGAATCAAAGGCAGGGGGTACTTGTTTTTTATGGTTATGTGGTTTGATTCCCTGTAATCGATGCAAGGTCGAAGTCCTCCGTCTTTTTTCCCAATGAAGAAGATCCCGGCGCCGGCTGGGGAAGTAGAAGGTCAGATGAAGCCTCTCCGCAGGTTGTCCTCGATGTACTCCTTGAGGATCCTGAGTTCGGGTTCCGAGAGGGGAAAGATACGACCGAACGGTATGGGAGCCCCCGGAAGGAGATCTATCGGACAGTCATAGGGTCTGTGTGGTCGAAAACGGAGGCAAAACAACGGTATGGGGCTGGTAGCGTAGGAGCCCCAGCAGAAGGAGTCGACGAAGACTCGAGAAGAGAGAGCGTAGCACCCGCAATACAGTGTTGCACACAAAAGGCCAAACCAAACGTGACTTTTCCTCACGACCACTTTATTGCTGGATCATGTTTACAGAGCCAGGGAAGACCCAGGATGAGTGGCTACGTGGAGGTGTGTACAAGGTTGAGGACCATTGTCTCGTGATGTGCCGTTCCGACGGTAAGGCGAAGAGGGACGGTCTCGGTGGTAACCGGTCCGGATGATATCGGTCTCCCGTTCACCAGTCGTACTTCGAGGGGTTGGTCCTGGAGACGTGTGGGGGTGTGTAGGCGGTGTGCTAGGTCAGTGTCCAGAAAGCTTTCGCTGGCCCCGGAATCCAGGATGGCGCGTAGGGGTACGGACTTATCGCCCCACTGCAACAACACCGGAAGGGAGAGGTGAGAGGCCGCACCGTTGAGACATAGAGAGGTACGTAAGGACGTGACCTTACCTCGAGGTGGTGCTAGGGGGCATACACGAACCAGGTGCCCCGGCTTCCCACAATACATGCACAGGTTCTCGTTCCTCCGTTTGGTTCTTTCGGTTGTCGACAAGGGTCCTCTTGCTACACCGATTTGCATGGGTTCAACGACATCAGAAGAGGAAGGACCCGGAGTCGCAGTCAGAGGACGGTTGGTGAAGCCAGGACGAGAGAGAGGTTGAGGACCCCGCTCAACGCGACGTTCCCTGAGACGGCAATCCAATTGAGTGACGGCGTGGATCATGGCCTCCAGAGTGGCCGGGGGGTCTACCCGGGCTAATTCGTCCTTGAGGGACTCAGCCAACCCGAGCCGGAACTGATAAAGCAGAGCAGGTTCATTCCACCGTGTCTCTGTGGCCAGACTCCGGAACTCTGAAATGTAGTCCTCCACCGGCTGGCGTCCTTGCCTGAGGTTATGGAGGAGGTTCTCAGCAGTCCCCCTTCTGTGGGGGTCCGCATATAAGTCGTCCATGGCCTGGCGGAACAGTACCCAAGTCTCTAAGGCAGGGTGTTGCGTGAGCAACAGGTGATGGGCCCAGATCATGGGTCCATTGGACAGGAGGGAGATCACCAAACGCACCTTGACAAAGTCCGTAGCGTACGTGCGGGGCTTTAACGCAAACAACAGTTCACACGAGGTCACGAACGCCTGGTACTTGGTGCGGTCTCCGTCAAAGACAGCAGGCAAACGAACAGGGGGTTCAGGGTGGGCCCCAGCCCCTTCCACCACTGGTTCCCCAATGGGTACGGGAAGAACATCTGGGGGTGGTTGGGGTATGGCCCCTTGGATGACTTGGAACTGTTGGCGGAGCAGGAGTTGATTCTCCTGTAAGTCCATCATGTTTTGGGCCATAGCCGCAATCTGCTGGGTCAGGGTGTGGAGTGCATCAGCAGCGCCTGCAGGCTCCATATTGGCTTCTTTGTTTTGTCAGGTGGGGGGGGTGCGGAGCGTGGCGCAGGCACCACTACACAAAGTCCAGCACGCAGTACAAAGAGGGGCAAATCCGTGAAGAGTCGGGGTCACGGTCCAAAGGTCAAGGCAGGCAGAAGACAGCATAAACGTGGGACGAAAGCCAAATAGTCAGGATACCAGGGATTCAAGGAATACAGAGAGGTTATACGCTATGATGAAGCTTAACAAAGAAGCATTGGTGTAGAGGCTTGTGGGGATTATATAGGGGCAGGTAATGAGTTATCCACCCCTAGCACCTGATCCCCTCCCACACTAAGTGCTTGTTCCCCTCCCTGCTACTACACCTGAGTGGAGGGAGACAGAGCAGTGTCTATCTCCTTCCCCTCCCTCTGGTGGCTGTGGAGAGGGAGGTTGCATCAACGGGGCTAAGCCCCGCCCCTTCCTCTCCGAGAGCGCGGCGCGTGCGCGGCACTCTGTGCACGCAGACTGCGAGGCCGGGAGCGCGGCCTGCCAAGAGGCAGGGCCGCGCCGTGATCGGGAGGTCGTTGGGCAGGAGTAGACCTCCTGCCTGACGGTTCCCGCGATGCGGGACCCGAGACTCGGCATGGCGCACGGTCCTGGGACTGTGCGGCCACGTCACGAGGAGGCCGGCCGACGGGGAGCATGGTCTGGGCGGACGGACCCCGCAGCGAGGTAGGTGGTCCCCGCCGGGTCTCACAGTATGGAAACATAGCATTGCAAGTATAGATCAACAGAACACACAAACCCAGCATTGCAGGTATAGATCAACTGGAAATCACATGTAAACTCAGCACTGAGGGTATAGATCAAATAAACACATGGAAACAGCATTGCTGGTATTGATCGAATAATTAAGACATACAAACCATGTATCTGCAGGAATACATAAATAATGTATGGACACATACAGTGGCAACTCTAGAAACAATATAATGGGGGGGCACATAAGTTACCACAGTCAAAACTGGGGGGGCATTAATAATTTCCACCATTAAATCATATTACTGAAAAAACATATATATACATATACATACATAATACTTGGTCATTCAACATGGGAAGACTGAAGCCACAATTTAGTGCGACTAATCCTTGAAATAATGTTTTGTCCCCTGAATGTTTTGTCCCCTGAAGTCACTACAAATTCAGGAGGCGTTTTATCTCTGGATAAGTAAAAATTAAATAGTTCCTACTGTAAATTAAGTGTCAGCAAACAGATAACCAAACACACACACCAGGACAGGCTTTTCCACACCGACACCCAAACACACACTCCAGGACAGGCTCCGCCACACCAACATCCAGACACACACACCAGGACAGGCTCTGCCACACCGACACTCATACACACACCTCAGGACAGGCTCTGCCATACCAACATCCAAACACACACACCAGGACAGGCTCTGCCACACCAACACCCAGACACACAGACACCAGGACAGGCTCTGCCACACCAACACCCAAACACACCCCAGGACAGGCTCTGCCACACCCAAACAAACACACCAGGACAGGCTCTGCCACACCGACACCCTAACACACACACACACACACACACACACACCAGGACAGGCTCTGCCACACCAACATCCAAACACACACACCAGGACAGGCTCTGAGCCACCAACATCCAGACACACACACATCAGGAAAGGCTCTGCCACACCAACACCCAAACACACAAACACACAAACACCAGGATAGGCTCTGCCACACCGACACTCAAACACACACCTCAGGACAGACTCTGCCACACCGACACCCAAACACACACTAGGACAGGCTCTGCCACACTGACACCCGAACACATGCACTAGGACAGGCTCTGCCACACTGACACCCAGAAACACACACACCAGGACAGGTTCTTCAACACCGACATCCAAACACACACCAAGACAGGCTCTGCCACACTGACACCCAAACACACACACACACACACACACACACACACACTAGGACAGGCTCTGCTACACCGACACCCAGACACACACACATCAGGACAGGCTCTGCCATACTGACATCCAGACACACACACCAGGACAGGCTCTGCCACACCAACACCCAAACACACACCAGGACAGGCTCTGTCACACCAACACCCATACACACACACCAGGACAGGCTGTGCTATTCTGATAACCAAAAACACACAAACAGCAGGACATAATCTACGACACAGACATCTATACCAGGATGGATTTTCCACACTGCATTGTCGTTGATACCCCCCCTTAGTGTTTTTGCCCCTTGTGTATTGATGCCTCAGTCAGCACCTTTTTAGTATAGATTAATGTGGTGCGCCAAGGCCCTTGTATGATCGCCTCCAGCCAGCACTATTTGTAAAGCCCCATCACATGGCCCCATCACATATATGCATTACACATGCATTTTTAACTACATAATAAGTATTTATGTTCTTGAAATTGAAATATGATTTCAAAATACCAGCTGAACTGGCAGTTTCTTTAATATAAGACCCTGCTGCCAATATATATATTTAAATATTAGACCATGCTGCCAATATGTATTAATATTAGACCCTGCTGCCCATATATATTAATATTAGCCCCTGCCGCCAATATACATATATATAAATATTAGACCCTGATGCCGATAGCAGCTATAGATCAACACATTAATACACAAACCCAGCTTTGCTTGTATAGATCAATTGAAATTCACTTGTGAACTCCGCACTGAAGGTATAGATCAAATAAACAGAATCAGACATACAAATCCTGTATTTGCAGGTATACAATAATACTGTATGGAAACATAGCATAGCAGATATGGATCTACAACATTAAAGGTATAGATAAAACCCCTAAATTACAGGCATAGATCACAGGCTGCACACCCCAAAGCCAACCCAAATTATACACATAGGACTTGCCCCAAACAGCCCAGCACGAGTCAACTTTGTCCCCAAAGCCTGCCTGTGCCATCTTTGTACCATAAACACCCTGTCTGTGCCATCTTGGTCCCCATGGCTCCAACACCCTGGTTGTGCCATTTTTGCCTTTCCACAATTATATACCAAACACGTTCACAGTCACTCACTAATTCACACTTTCATTCACATAATTCATTCACACAATTATTTATTCTCTCACTCATTCACACAATGCATTAATGCATTCTCACAAATTCATTAATTCATACTCTCACTCATTTAGACAATTCATCCACACAATCATTCATACTCCCATGCATTCACACAATTCATCCATACATTAATTATTTCATTTTTTCATTCATTTACACAATGCATTCACACATTCATTCTCACACTCATTCTCACTCTTTATTTCAATATTCTTACCACCCTTTCTCACTATCTACCCCTCCCCCTTTTCACTATCTATCCCCCTCTCCCACCCCTTTTCACTATCTACCCCCTCTCCCTCCCTTCTCACTATCTACCCCTCCCCCTTTTGACTATCTATCCCCTCTCCCCTTCTCACTATCTAGCCCTCTCCCTTCCTTCTCACTATATACCCCCTCTCCCCCAATTCTCACTATTTATCCCACTATCTACCCCTCTCCCTCCCTTCTCACTGTCTACCCCTCTCCCTCCCTTCTCACTATCTACCCCTCTCCCCACTTCTCACTTTCTACCCCCTCTCCCCCACGTCTCAATATCTACCCCACAATCTACACCTCTCCCCAACTTCTTACTATCTACCACTCTCCCTCCCTTCTCACCTCCCCCTTTGAAGTTCACTTACCTTGTAGAGGTCCTGCGGTGGGAGTACAAGGGCTGTGTCTCCCTGCTCTGCCGGTACTGCGACCGAGCTAGAAGCCTCGCGGAGGAGACTGTGGGGCGCCGAGCGGTTGCTGAAAACTTTATGAGCGACCCAAGTGGTCACCCTAGTCTGGTAACTTGTACATTTTGCAGTGCTTGTTATACATACAAACACGCTAACTGTGTACTGCCATAAGTAGTTGTGTAACACAAAATGCTGCTCCCTTGTAAGCTGTGTTGAAAGTGTGTTTCTGTTTTGGATCTAAATGGTTGTGTTCCAGGAACATGTCATGCCAAGTTATGCCCCTGGTTATTAGACTAATGACCTCAATAAATCTCAATGGTACCCCTCTGTTTTCAATTTTTCAGTAACTTTTCAGGACAATAGTAATATAATGGCACATCAGTGTTTGTAAATGCATGCTAAACAACACTATTGGGATAATTAACCTAGACATTATCTGCAAAAAGTAAAAAAGCTCTCCACGTCCATTCCTATTCTAATTAGTTTATGTAAGAACTTGTTTAAAACCTTTTTACCTAATTAAAATAATGTTTACATTTTCAAGCCATGAATTATAGTCAAACTTTTTTTTTCTAAAGCATAGTATATATACTTTCCACGTCTGAATTACCTTATCAGTAGCGTATCCTTTGGCCAGCCAGCTTCTGCATGCTAGTGAATGTAGTAGTTTTTCTTCTGAAACTAGTTTCTACCTTCATGCATTGTAAGCAACAAAGTTTCTCTCTGCTCCATGTCTTCCTTCAAGCAAAGATTATATATATACTTTTTTTAGACATTTCTATTACCTTTATAATTTTACTATTTTACCAGAAAACCTACAACTAGCGGGCAGCATTTGTGCCAGTATTATCATTAATTGTACAGCAGTAGTTTGCATTCAAATTTAGTTGTGATAATATGTATAGAATAACACAAATGTGTGGTGTTTATAGTGTAAGGTTCAATTATTTTCATATTTTTTTGCAGAGGATGTATAAAACAGCATGGAAACCAATGTATAGAAAATGTGTTTGAAAAGCCAAAGAGTGCTCTAGCTTAAGGAGGTTTTTGGGTATATAGTGTTTTACAGTGATCAGTGTTCCCAGAGTCTTACTAAGAATATAATATAATTCAAATAGTGAGGTCCCCCTTGGGCATTCATTTTATATATAAAAAATGAACGGGTAACTCTTGTCACAAAAATTAAGCGGATTCAGGTATACCATTGCATTTTATGCAAAACTGCCTTTAATATGTAATAATGGTTTGAGAAGAAGCTACATATAAAAAGATGTACATACTCAGTTATTTGACTACCCAACAGAAACAAGTCATTTACTACAGCCCTTGATATTACTAAACCTCCTACAGTGTTTCATAAAAAGAAAGTGAATTTAAAATTAATAATTACTACATGTTCAATTATTAAAATTAAAGAGTTTTTAGAAGGATAGAACATTTTAATATAAGAAGTGCAGACGTTTTGCCTAAGGAAAACAAACAATCTGCAAGAATCATTATAAATTAATATTTAAAGTACTTAAGGTATTTAATGAGAATGTATGAAGGTAACTTATATTTTTTTTTAAATGTTTTATGACCCACTGTGGTGTTTTACAGATAATATTACATCTACAGATAATCCTAGTGCAAGTGAAGGAATCTACATAACTGAAGTCACCTCTTCTGTTGCATCTGAACTAAGTACAAGCACCTCCACTTCTACAGGCACAACAGGGGGAAAGTTTTCAAAAGAAATCAGTACCACACCTACACGTGAACCAAGCCCAAGCAAAACAAGCTACGTAACTGAAGCTAGTTCTTCTGTTGCATCGGAACCAAGCACATCACAAGGAAGTTCTCTTCCTGAAATCAGCTCTAGCGCTGTACCTCAACCAACTATAGGGAAAGAAGTTTCCTCAAGTGTGTTTAGCTCTAATAGTACAGATGCAACCATCACAACATTTGGAGTCTCTTCTGCAGAACTTGAGTCAGGAACTATAACAGAGAGCTCCACAAGCAAGATTATTCCTAGTTTAACATCTGAGCTCAGCACATCTGCTGGAATCTCAACCGTGGAGATCAGCAGTGCTGTAGCAACTGAACCCAGTACATCAAAGAGGACACCTACTGGTGAAAGTACTTCTACTGTAAAATCTGATCCAGTTTCATTACCTGAGATCTCCACAACTGAAACTACTTCACCTATTACAATCAACTCCACTTCTATAGGCACAACTGAAGGAAGTTTTTCAAAAGAAATCAGCACCACACCTACAGATAAACCAAGCCCAGGCAAAACAAGCTACATAACTGAAGCTAGTTCTTCTGTTGCATCGGAACCACGCACATCACAAGGAAGCTCTCTTGCTGAAATCAGCTCTACTGCTGTACCTCAACCAACTACAGGGAAAGTAGTTTCCTCAAGTGAGTTTAGCTCTACTAGTACAGATGCAACAATCACAACATTTGGAGTCTCTTCTGCAGAACCTCAATCAGGAACTACAACAGAGAGCCGCACAAGCAGGATTAATCCAAGTTTAACATCTGAGCTCAGCACGTCTGCTGGAATCTCCACTGTGGATGTCAGCAGTGCTGTAGCATCTGAACCCAGTACATCAAAGAAGATACCTACTGGTGAAAGTAGTTCTACTGTAGAATCTAATGCAGTTTCATTACATGAGATCTCCACAACTGAAACTACTTCCGCTATTACAATCACCTTCACTTCTATAGGCACAACTGAAGGAAGTTTTTCAAAAGAAATCAGCACTACACCTACACAGGAACCGAGCCCAAGTAAAATAAGCTACATAACTGAAGCAAGCTCTTCTGTTGCATCGGAACCAAGCACATCACAAGGAAGTTCTCTTCCTGAAATCAGTTCTAGCGCTGTACCTCAACCAACTACAGGGAAAGTAGTTTCCTTAAGTGAGTTTAGCTCTACTAGTACAGATGCAACAACCACAACATTTGGAGTCTCTTCTGCAGAACCTGAATCTGAAACTACAACAGAGCACTCCACAATCAAGACTATTCCTAGTTTAACATCTGAGCTCAGCACGTCTGCTGGAATCTCAACCGTGGAGATCAGCAGTGCTGTAGCATCTGAACCCAGTACATCAAAGCAGACACCTACTGGTGAAAGTAGCTCTTCTGTAAAATCTGATGCAGTTTCATTATCTGAGATCTCCACAACTGAAACTACTTCCACTACTACAACCACCTCCACTTCTACAGGCACAACTGAAGGAAGTTTTTCAAAAGAAATCAGCACCACGCCTACAGGAAAACCAAGCCCAGGCAAAACAAGCTACGTAACTGAAGCTAGTTCTTCTGTTGCATCGGAACCAAGCACATCACAAGGAAGCTCTCTTGCTGAAATCAGCTCTAGTGCTGTACCTCAACCAACTACAGGGAAACTAGTTTCCTCAAGTGAGTTTAGCTCTACTAGTACAGATGCAACAATAACAACATTTGGAGTCTCTTCTGCAGAACCTCAATCAGGAACTGCAACAGAGAGCCCCACAAGCAGGATTAATCTAAGTTTAACATCTGATCTCAGCACGTCTGCTGGAATCTCCACTGTGGATGTCAGCAGTCCTGTAGCATCTGAACCCAGTACATCAAAGCAGACACCTACTGGTGAAAGTAGCTCTACTGTAATATCTGATCCAGTTTCATTACCTGAGATCTCCACAACTGAAACTACTTCCACTACTACAACCACCTCCATTTCTACAGGCACAACTGAAGGAAGTTTTTCAAAAGAAATCAGCACCACACCTACAGGAAAACCAAGCCCAGGCAAAACAAGCTACGTAACTGAAGCTAGTTCTTCTGTTGCATCGGAACCAAGCACATCACAAGGAAGCTCCCTTGCTGAAATCAGCTCTAGTGCTGTACCACAACCAACTACAGGGAAACTAGTTTCCTCAAGTGAGTTTAGCTCTACTAGTACAAATGCAACAACCACAACATTTGGAGTCTCTTCTGCAGAACCTGAATCTGAAACTACAACAGAGCATTCCACAATCAAGACTATTCCTAGTTTAAAGTCTGAGCTCAACACGTCTGCTGAAATCTCAACCGTGGAGATCAGCAGTGCTGTAGCATCTGAACCCAGTACATCAAAGAAGACACCTACTGGTGAAAGTAGCTCTACTGTACAATCTGATCCAGTTTCATTACCTGAGATCTCCACAACTGAAGCTACTTCCACTATTACAATCACCTCCACTTCTATAGGCACAACTGAAGGAAGATATTCAAAAGAAATCAGCACCACACCTACAGATAAACCAAGCCCAGGCAAAACAAGCTACGTAACTGAAGCTAGTTCTTCTGTTGCATCGGAACCAAGCACATCACAAGGAAGCTCTCTTGCTGAAATCAGCTCTAGTGCTGTACCTCAACCAACTACAGGGAAAGTAGCTTCCTCAAGTGAGTTTAGCTCTACTAGTACAGATGCAACAATCACAACATTTGGAGTCTCTTCTGCAGAACCTCAATCAGGAACTACAACAGAGAGCCCCACAAGCAGGATTAATCCAAGTTTAACATCTGATCTCAGCACGTCTGCTGGAATCTCCACTGTGGATGTCAGCAGTGCTGTAGCATCTGAACCCAGTACATCAAAGCAGACACCTACTGGTGACAATAGCTCTACTGTAAATTCTGATCCAGTTTCATTACCTGAGATCTCCACAACTGAAACTACTTCCCATATTACAATCACCTCCACTTCTATATTCACAACAGGGGGAAGTTTTTCAAAAGAAATCAGCACCACACCTACACGTGAACCAAGCCCAAGCAAAACAAGCTACGTAACTGAAGCTAGTTCTTCTGTTGCATCGGAACCACGCACATCACAAGGAAGCTCTCTTGCTGAAATCAGCTCTACTGCTGTACCTCAACCAACTACAGGGAAAGTAGTTTCCTCAAGTGAGTTTAGCTCTACTAGTACAGATGCAACAATCACAACATTTGGAGTCTCTTCTGCAGAACTTGAGTCAGGAACTATAACAGAGAGCTCCACAAGCAAGATTATTCCTAGTTTAACATCTGAGCTCAGCACATCTGCTGGAATCTCAACCGTGGAGATCAGCAGTGCTGTAGCAACTGAACCCAGTACATCAAAGAGGACACCTACTGGTGAAAGTACTTCTACTGTAAAATCTGATCCAGTTTCATTACCTGAGATCTCCACAACTGAAACTACTTCACCTATTACAATCAACTCCACTTCTATAGGCACAACTGAAGGAAGTTTTTCAAAAGAAATCAGCACCACACCTACAGATAAACCAAGCCCAGGCAAAACAAGCTACATAACTGAAGCTAGTTCTTCTGTTGCATCGGAACCACGCACATCACAAGGAAGCTCTCTTGCTGAAATCAGCTCTACTGCTGTACCTCAACCAACTACAGGGAAAGTAGTTTCCTCAAGTGAGTTTAGCTCTACTAGTACAGATGCAACAATCACAACATTTGGAGTCTCTTCTGCAGAACCTCAATCAGGAACTACAACAGAGAGCCGCACAAGCAGGATTAATCCAAGTTTAACATCTGAGCTCAGCACGTCTGCTGGAATCTCCACTGTGGATGTCAGCAGTGCTGTAGCATCTGAACCCAGTACATCAAAGAAGATACCTACTGGTGAAAGTAGTTCTACTGTAGAATCTAATGCAGTTTCATTACATGAGATCTCCACAACTGAAACTACTTCCGCTATTACAATCACCTTCACTTCTATAGGCACAACTGAAGGAAGTTTTTCAAAAGAAATCAGCACTACACCTACACAGGAACCGAGCCCAAGTAAAATAAGCTACATAACTGAAGCAAGCTCTTCTGTTGCATCGGAACCAAGCACATCACAAGGAAGTTCTCTTCCTGAAATCAGTTCTAGCGCTGTACCTCAACCAACTACAGGGAAAGTAGTTTCCTTAAGTGAGTTTAGCTCTACTAGTACAGATGCAACAACCACAACATTTGGAGTCTCTTCTGCAGAACCTGAATCTGAAACTACAACAGAGCACTCCACAATCAAGACTATTCCTAGTTTAACATCTGAGCTCAGCACGTCTGCTGGAATCTCAACCGTGGAGATCAGCAGTGCTGTAGCATCTGAACCCAGTACATCAAAGCAGACACCTACTGGTGAAAGTAGCTCTTCTGTAAAATCTGATGCAGTTTCATTATCTGAGATCTCCACAACTGAAACTACTTCCACTACTACAACCACCTCCACTTCTACAGGCACAACTGAAGGAAGTTTTTCAAAAGAAATCAGCACCACGCCTACAGGAAAACCAAGCCCAGGCAAAACAAGCTACGTAACTGAAGCTAGTTCTTCTGTTGCATCGGAACCAAGCACATCACAAGGAAGCTCTCTTGCTGAAATCAGCTCTAGTGCTGTACCTCAACCAACTACAGGGAAACTAGTTTCCTCAAGTGAGTTTAGCTCTACTAGTACAGATGCAACAATAACAACATTTGGAGTCTCTTCTGCAGAACCTCAATCAGGAACTGCAACAGAGAGCCCCACAAGCAGGATTAATCTAAGTTTAACATCTGATCTCAGCACGTCTGCTGGAATCTCCACTGTGGATGTCAGCAGTCCTGTAGCATCTGAACCCAGTACATCAAAGCAGACACCTACTGGTGAAAGTAGCTCTACTGTAATATCTGATCCAGTTTCATTACCTGAGATCTCCACAACTGAAACTACTTCCACTACTACAACCACCTCCACTTCTACAGGCACAACTGAAGGAAGTTTTTCAAAAGAAATCAGCACCACACCTACAGGAAAACCAAGCCCAGGCAAAACAAGCTACGTAACTGAAGCTAGTTCTTCTGTTGCATCGGAACCAAGCACATCACAAGGAAGCTCCCTTGCTGAAATCAGCTCTAGTGCTGTACCACAACCAACTACAGGGAAACTAGTTTCCTCAAGTGAGTTTAGCTCTACTAGTACAAATGCAACAACCACAACATTTGGAGTCTCTTCTGCAGAACCTGAATCTGAAACTACAACAGAGCATTCCACAATCAAGACTATTCCTAGTTTAAAGTCTGAGCTCAACACGTCTGCTGAAATCTCAACCGTGGAGATCAGCAGTGCTGTAGCATCTGAACCCAGTACATCAAAGAAGACACCTACTGGTGAAAGTAGCTCTACTGTACAATCTGATCCAGTTTCATTACCTGAGATCTCCACAACTGAAGCTACTTCCACTATTACAATCACCTCCACTTCTATAGGCACAACTGAAGGAAGATATTCAAAAGAAATCAGCACCACACCTACAGATAAACCAAGCCCAGGCAAAACAAGCTACGTAACTGAAGCTAGTTCTTCTGTTGCATCGGAACCAAGCACATCACAAGGAAGCTCTCTTGCTGAAATCAGCTCTAGTGCTGTACCTCAACCAACTACAGGGAAAGTAGCTTCCTCAAGTGAGTTTAGCTCTACTAGTACAGATGCAACAATCACAACATTTGGAGTCTCTTCTGCAGAACCTCAATCAGGAACTACAACAGAGAGCCCCACAAGCAGGATTAATCCAAGTTTAACATCTGATCTCAGCACGTCTGCTGGAATCTCCACTGTGGATGTCAGCAGTGCTGTAGCATCTGAACCCAGTACATCAAAGCAGACACCTACTGGTGACAATAGCTCTACTGTAAATTCTGATCCAGTTTCATTACCTGAGATCTCCACAACTGAAACTACTTCCCATATTACAATCACCTCCACTTCTATATTCACAACAGGGGGAAGTTTTTCAAAAGAAATCAGCACCACACCTACACGTGAACCAAGCCCAAGCAAAACAAGCTACGTAACTGAAGCTAGTTCTTCTGTTGCATCGGAACCAAGCACATCACAAGGAAGCTCTCTTGCTGAAATCAGCTCTAGTGCTGTACCTCAACCAACTACAGGGAAAGTAGTTTCCTCAAGTGAGTTGAGCTCTACTAGTACAGAGGCAACAATCACAACATTTGGAGTCTCTTCTGCAGAACCTCAATCAGGAACTACAACAGAGAGCTCCACAAGCAAGATTATTCCTAGTTTTACATCTGAGCTCAGCACGTCTGCTGGAATCTCAACTGTGGAGATCAGCAGTGCTGCAGCATCTGAACCCAGTACATCAAAGAAGACACCTACCGGTGAAAGTACTTCTACTGTAAATTCTGATCCAGTTTCATTACCTGAGATCTCCACAACTGAAACTACTTCCCATATTACAATCACCTCCACTTCTATATTCACAACAGGGGGACGTTTTTCAAAAGAAATCAGCACCACGCCTACACATGAACCAAGCCCCAGCAAACTAAGCTACATAACTGAAGAAAGCTCTTCTGTTGCATCGGAACCAAGCACATCACAAGGAATTTCTCTTCCTGAAATCAGCTCTAGCGCTGTACCTCAACCAACTACAGGGAAAGTAGTTTCCTCAAGTGAGTTTAGCTCTACTAGTACAGATGCAACAACCACAGCATTTGGAGTCTCTTCTGCAGAGCCTGAATCTGAAACTACAACAGAGCACTCCACAATCAAGACTATTCCCAGTTTAACATCTGAGCTCAGCACGTCTGCTGGAATCTCAACCGTGGAGATCAGCAGTGCTGTAGCATCTGAACCCAGTACATCAAAGAAGACACCTACTGGTGAAAGTAGCTCTACTGTAAAATCTGATCCAGTTTCATTACCTGAGATCTCCACAACTGAAGCTACTTCCACTATTGCAATCACCTCCACTTATATAGGCACAACTGAAGGAAGTTTTTCAAAAGAAATCAGCACTACACCTACAGATAAACCAAGCTCAGACAAAACAAGCTACGTAACTGAAGCTAGTTCTTCTGTTGCATCGGAACCAAGCACATCACAAGGAAGCTCTCTTGCTGAAATCAGCTCTAGTGCTGTACCTCAACCAACTACTGGGAAAGTAGCTTCCTCAAGTGAGTTTAGCTCTACTAGTACAGATGCAACAATCACAACATTTGGAGTCTCTTCTGCAGAACCTCAATCAGGAACTACAACAGAGAGCCCCACAAGCAGGATTAATCCAAGTTTAACATCTGATCTCAGCACGTCTGCTGGAATCTCCACTGTGGATGTCAGCAGTGCTGTAGCATCTGAACCCAGTACATCAAAGCAGACACCTACTGGTGACAATAGCTCTACTGTAAATTCTGATCCAGTTTCATTACCTGAGATCTCCACAACTGAAACTACTTCCCATATTACAATCACCTCCACTTCTATATTCACAACAGGGGGAAGTTTTTCAAAAGAAATCAGCACCACACCTACACGTGAACCAAGCCCAAGCAAAACAAGCTACGTAACTGAAGCTAGTTCTTCTGTTGCATCGGAACCAAGCACATCACAAGGAAGCTCTCTTGCTGAAATCAGCTCTAGTGCTGTACCTCAACCAACTACAGGGAAAGTAGTTTCCTCAAGTGAGTTGAGCTCTACTAGTACAGAGGCAACAATCACAACATTTGGAGTCTCTTCTGCAGAACCTCAATCAGGAACTACAACAGAGATCTCCACAAGCAAGATTATTCCTAGTTTTACATCTGAGCTCAGCACGTCTGCTGGAATCTCAACTGTGGAGATCAGCAGTGCTGCAGCATCTGAACCCAGTACATCAAAGAAGACACCTACCGGTGAAAGTACTTCTACTGTAAATTCTGATCCAGTTTCATTACCTGAGATCTCCACAACTGAAACTACTTCCCATATTACAATCACCTCCACTTCTATATTCACAACAGGGGGACGTTTTTCAAAAGAAATCAGCACCACGCCTACACATGAACCAAGCCCCAGCAAACTAAGCTACATAACTGAAGAAAGCTCTTCTGTTGCATCGGAACCAAGCACATCACAAGGAATTTCTCTTCCTGAAATCAGCTCTAGCGCTGTACCTCAACCAACTACAGGGAAAGTAGTTTCCTCAAGTGAGTTTAGCTCTACTAGTACAGATGCAACAACCACAGCATTTGGAGTCTCTTCTGCAGAGCCTGAATCTGAAACTACAACAGAGCACTCCACAATCAAGACTATTCCCAGTTTAACATCTGAGCTCAGCACGTCTGCTGGAATCTCAACCGTGGAGATCAGCAGTGCTGTAGCATCTGAACCCAGTACATCAAAGAAGACACCTACTGGTGAAAGTAGCTCTACTGTAAAATCTGATCCAGTTTCATTACCTGAGATCTCCACAACTGAAGCTACTTCCACTATTGCAATCACCTCCACTTATATAGGCACAACTGAAGGAAGTTTTTCAAAAGAAATCAGCACTACACCTACAGATAAACCAAGCTCAGACAAAACAAGCTACGTAACTGAAGCTAGTTCTTCTGTTGCATCGGAACCAAGCACATCACAAGGAAGCTCTCTTGCTGAAATCAGCTCTAGTGCTGTACCTCAACCAACTACAGGGAAAGTAGTTTCCTCAAGTGAGTTTAGCTCTACTAGTACAGATGCAACAATCACAACATTTGGAGTCTCTTCTGCAGAACCTCAATCAGGAACTACAACAGAGAGCACAACAAGCAGGATTAATCCAAGTTTAACATCTGATCTCAGCACGTCTGCTGGAATCTCCACTATGGATGTCAGCAGTGCTGTAGCATCTGAACCCAGTACATCAAAGCAGACACCTACTGGTGAAAGTAGCTCTACTGTAATATCTGATCCAGTTTCATTACCTGAGATCTCCACAACTGAAACTACTTCCACTACTACAACCACCTCCACTTCTACAGGCACAACTGAAGGAAGTTTTTCAAAAGAAATCAGCACCACGCCTACAGGAAAACCAAGCCCAGGCAAAACAAGCTACGTAACTGAAGCTAGTTCTTCTGTTGCATCGGAACCAAGCACATCACAAGCAAGCTCTCTTGCTGAAATCAGCTCTAGTGCTGTACCTCAACCAACTACAGGGAAACTAGTTTCCTCAAGTGAGTTTAGCTCTACTAGTACAGATGCAACAATAACAACATTTGGAGTCTCTTCTGCAGAACCTCAATCAGGAACTACAACAGAGAGCCCCACAAGCAGGATTAATCCAAGTTTAACATCTGATCTCAGCACTTCTGCTGGAATCTCCACTGTGGATGTCAGCAGTGCTATAGCATCTGAACCCAGTACATCAAAGCAGACACCTACTGGTGAAAGTATCTCTTCTGTAAAATCTGATCCAGTTTCATTATCTGAGATCTCCACAACTGAAACTACTTCCACTACTACAGTCACCTCCACTTCTATAGGCACAACTGAAGGAAGTTTTTCAAATGAAATCAGCACCACACCTACAGAAAAACCAAGCCCAGACAAAACAAGCTACGTAACTGAAGCTAGTTCTTCTGTTGCATCGGAACCAAGCACATCACAAGGAAGCTCTCTTGCTGAAATCAGCTCTAGTGCTGTACCTCAACCAACTACAGGGAAAGTAGCTTCCTCAAGTGAGTTTAGCTCTACTAGTACAGATGCAACAATCACAACATTTGGAGTCTCTTCTGCAGAACCTCAATCAGGAACTACAACAGAGAGCCCCACAAGCAGGATTAATCCAAGTTTAACATCTGATCTCAGCACGTCTGCTGGAATCTCCACTGTGGATGTCAGCAGTGCTGTAGCATCTGAACCCAGTACATCAAAGCAGACACCTACTGGTGACAATAGCTCTACTGTAAATTCTGATCCAGTTTCATTACCTGAGATCTCCACAACTGAAACTACTTCCCATATTACAATCACCTCCACTTCTATATTCACAACAGGGGGAAGTTTTTCAAAAGAAATCAGCACCACACCTACACGTGAACCAAGCCCAAGCAAAACAAGCTACGTAACTGAAGCTAGTTCTTCTGTTGCATCGGAACCAAGCACATCACAAGGAAGCTCTCTTGCTGAAATCAGCTCTAGTGCTGTACCTCAACCAACTACAGGGAAAGTAGTTTCCTCAAGTGAGTTGAGCTCTACTAGTACAGAGGCAACAATCACAACATTTGGAGTCTCTTCTGCAGAACCTCAATCAGGAACTACAACAGAGAGCTCCACAAGCAAGATTATTCCTAGTTTTACATCTGAGCTCAGCACGTCTGCTGGAATCTCAACTGTGGAGATCAGCAGTGCTGCAGCATCTGAACCCAGTACATCAAAGAAGACACCTACCGGTGAAAGTACTTCTACTGTAAATTCTGATCCAGTTTCATTACCTGAGATCTCCACAACTGAAGCTACTTCCACTAGTGCAATCACCTCCACTTCTATAGGCACAACTGAAGGAAGATATTCAAAAGAAATCAGCACCACACCTACAGATAAACCAAGCCCAGGCAAAACAAGCTACGTAACTGAAGCTAGTTCTTCTGTTGCATCGGAACCAAGCACATCACAAGGAAGCTCTCTTGCTGAAATCAGCTCTATTGCTGTACCACAACCAACTACAGGGAAAGTAGTTTCCTCAAGTGAGTTTAGCTCTACTAGTACAGATGCAACAATCACAACATTTGGAGTCTCTTCTGCAGAACCTCAATCAGGAACTACAACAGAGAGCCCAACAAGCAGGATTAATCCAAGTTTAACATCTGATCTCAGCACGTCTGCTGGAATCTCCACTGTGGATGTCAGCAGTGCTGTAGCATCTGAACCCAGTACATCAAAGCAGACACCTACTGGTGAACGTAGTTCTACTGTAAAATCTGATCCAGTTTCATTACCTGAGATCTCCACAACTGAAGCTACTTCCACTATTGCAATCACCTCCACTTCTATAGGCACAACTGAAGGAAGTTTTTCAAAAGAAATCAGCACTACACCTACAGATAAACCAAGCTCAGACAAAACAAGCTACGTAACTGAAGCTAGTTCTTCTGTTGCATCGGAACCAAGCACATCACAAGGAAGCTCTCTTGCTGAAATCAGCTCTAGTGCTGTACCTCAACCAACTACAGGGAAAGTAGTTTCCTCAAGTGAGTTTAGCTCTACTAGTACAGATGCAACAATCACAACATTTGGAGTCTCTTCTGCAGAACCTCAATCAGGAACTACAACAGAGAGCCCAACAAGCAGGATTAATCCAAGTTTAACATCTGATCTCAGCACGTCTGCTGGAATCTCCACTATGGATGTCAGCAGTGCTGTAGCATCTGAACCCAGTACATCAAAGCAGACACCTACTGGTGAAAGTAGCTCTACTGTAATATCTGATCCAGTTTCATTACCTGAGATCTCCACAACTGAAACTACTTCCACTACTACAACCACCTCCACTTCTACAGGCACAACTGAAGGAAGTTTTTCAAAAGAAATCAGCACCACGCCTACAGGAAAACCAAGCCCAGGCAAAACAAGCTACGTAACTGAAGCTAGTTCTTCTGTTGCATCGGAACCAAGCACATCACAAGCAAGCTCTCTTGCTGAAATCAGCTCTAGTGCTGTACCTCAACCAACTACAGGGAAACTAGTTTTCTCAAGTGAGTTTAGCTCTACTAGTACAGATGCAACAATAACAAGATTTGGAGTCTCTTCTGCAGAACCTCAATCAGGAACTACAACAAAGAGCCCCACAAGCAGGATTAATCGAAGTTTAACATCTGATCTCAGCACGTCTGCCGGAATCTCCACTGTGGATGTCAGCAGTGCTGTAGCATCTGAACCCAGTACATCAAAGAAGATACCTACAGGTGAAAGTAGTTCTACTGTAGAATCTAATGCAGTTTCATTACATGAGATCTCCACAACTGAAACTACTTCCGCTATTACAATCACCTCCACTTCTATAGGCACAACTGAAGGAAGTTTTTCAAAAGAAATCAGCACTACACTTACACAGGAACCGAGCCCAAGTAAAATAAGCTACATAACTGAAGCTAGTTCTTCTGTTGCATCGGAACCAAGCACATCACAAGGAAATTCTCTTCCTGAAATCAGCTCTAGCGCTGTACCTCAACCAACTACAGGGAAAGTAGTTTCCTTAAGTGAGTTTAGCTCTACTAGTACAGATGCAACAACCACAACATTTGGAGTCTCTTCTGCAGAACCTGAATCTGAAACTACAACAGAGCACTCCACAATCAAGACTATTCCTAGTTTAACATCTGAGCTCAGCACGTCTGCTGGAATCTCAACCGTGGATATCAGCAGTGCTGTAGCATCTGAACCCAGTACATCAAAGAAGACACCTACTGGTGAAAGTAGCTCTACTGTAAAATCTGACCCAGTTTCATTACCTGAGATCTCCACAACTGATTCTACTTCCACTATTGCAATCACCTCCACTTCTATAGGCACAACTGAAGGAAGTTTTTCAAAAGAAATCAGCACCACACCTACAGATAAAGCAAGCCCAGACAAAACAAGCTACGTAACTGAAGCTAGTTCTTCTGTTGCATCGGAACCAAGCACATCACAAGGAAATTCTCTTCCTGAAATCAGCTCTAGTGCTGTACCTCAACCAACTACAGGGAAAGTAGTTTCCTCAAGTGAGTTTAGCTCTACTAGTACAGATGCAACAATCACATCATTTGGAGTCTCTTCTGCAGAACCTCAATCAGGAACTACAACAGAGAGCCCCACAAGCAGGATTAATCCAAGTTTAACATCTGATCTCAGCACGTCTGCTGGAATCTCCACTGTGGATGTCAGCAGTGCTGTAGCATCTGAACCCAGTACATCAAAGCAGCCACCTACTGGTGAAAGTAGCTCTACTGTAATATCTGATCCAGTTTCATTACCTGAGATCTCCACAACTGAAACTACTTCCACTACTACAATCACCTCCACTTCTATAGGCACAACTGAAGGAAGTTTTTCAAAAGAAATCAGCACCACACCTACAGAAAAACCAAGCCCAGACAAAACAAGCTACGTAACTGAAGCTAGTTCTTCTGTTGCATCGGAACCAAGCACATCACAAGGAAGCTCTCTTGCTGAAATCAGCTCTAGTGCTGTACCTCAACCAACTACAGGGAAACTAGTTTCCTCAAGTGAGTTTAGCTCTACTAGTACAGATGCAACAATCACAACATTTGGAGTCTCTTCTGCAGAACCTCAATCAGGAACTACAACAGAGAGCCCCACAAGCAGGATTAATCCAAGTTTAACATCTGATCTCAGCACGTCTGCTGGAATCTCCACTGTGGATGTCAGCAGTGCTGTAGCATCTGAACCCAGTACATCAAAGCAGACACCTACTGGTGACAGTAGCTCTACTGTAAATTCTGATCCAGTTTCATTACCTGAGATCTCTACAACTGAAACTACTTCCCATATTACAATCACCTCCACTTCTATATTCACAACAGGGGGAAGTTTTTCAAAAGAAATCAGCACCACACCTACACGTGAACCAAGCCCAAGGAAAACAAGCTACGTAACTGAAGCTAGTTCTTCTGTTGCATCGGAACCAAACACATCACAAGGAAGCTCTCTTGCTGAAATCAGCTCTAGTGCTGTACCTCAACCAACTACAGGGAAAGTAGTTTCCTCAAGTGAGTTGAGCTCTACTAGTACAGAGGCAACAATCACAACATTTGGAGTCTCTTCTGCAGAACCTCAATCAGGAACTACAACAGAGAGCTCCACAAGCAAGATTATTCCTAGTTTTACATCTGAGCTCAGCACGTCTGCTGGAATCTCAACTGTGGAGATCAGCAGTGCTGCAGCATCTGAACCCAGTACATCAAAGAAGACACCTACCGGTGAAAGTACTTCTACTGTAAATTCTGATCCAGTTTCATTACCTGAGATCTCCACAACTGAAACTACTTCCCATATTACAATCACCTCCACTTCTATATTCACAACAGGGGGAAGTTTTTCAAAAGAAATCAGCACCACGCCTACACATGAACCAAGCCCCAGCAAACTAAGCTACATAACTGAAGAAAGCTCTTCTGTTGCATCGGAACCAAGCACATCACAAGGAAGTTCTCTTCCTGAAATCAGCTCTAGCGCTGTACCTCAACCAACTACAGGGAAAGTAGTTTCCTCAAGTGAGTTTAGCTCTACTAGTACAGATGCAACAACCACAGCATTTGGAGTCTCTTCTGCAGAACCTGAATCTGAAACTACAACAGAGCACTCCACAATCAGGACTATTCCCAGTTTAACATCTGAGCTCAGCATGTCTGCTGGAATCTCAACCGTGGAGATCAGCAGTGCTGTAGCATCTGAACCCAGTACATCAAAGAAGACACCTACTGGTGAAAGTAGCTCTACTGTAAAATCTGATCCAGTTTCATTACCTGAGATCTCCACAACTGAAGCTACTTCCACTATTGCAATCACCTCCACTTCTATAGGCACAACTGAAGGAAGATATTCAAAAGAAATCAGCACCACACCTACAGATAAACCAAGCCCAGGCAAAACAAGCTACGTAACTGAAGCTAGTTCTTCTGTTGCATCGGAACCAAGCACATCACAAGGAAGCTCTCTTGCTGAAATCAGCTCTAGTGCTGTACCACAACCAACTACAGGGAAAGTAGTTTCCTCAAGTGAGTTTAGCTCTACTAGTACAGATGCAACAATCACAACATTTGGAGTCTCTTCTGCAGAACCTCAATCAGGAACTACAACAGAGAGCCCAACAAGCAGGATTAATCCATGTTTAACATCTGATCTCAGCACGTCTGCTGGAATCTCCACTGTGGATGTCAGCAGTGCTGTAGCATCTGAACCCAGTACATCAAAGCAGACACCTACTGGTGAAAGTAGTTCTACTGTAAAATCTGTTCCAGTTTCATTACCTGAGATCTCCACAACTGTAGCTACTTCCACTATTGCAATCACCTCCACTTCTATAGGCACAACTGAAGGAAGTTTTTCAAAAGAAATCAGCACTACACCTACAGATAAACCAAGCCCAGACAAAACAAGCTACGTAACTGAAGCTAGTTCTTCTGTTGCATCGGAACCAAGCACATCACAAGGGAGCTCTTTTGCTGAAATCAGCTCTAGCGCTGTACCTCAACCAACTACAGGGAAAGTAGTTTCCTCAAGTGAGTTTAGCTCTACTAGTACAGATGCAACAATCACAACATTTGGAGTCTCTTCTGCAGAACCTCAATCAGGAACTACAACAGAGAGCCCAACAAGCAGGATTAATCCAAGTTTAACATCTGATCTCAGCACGTCTGCTGGAATCTCCACTATGGATGTCAGCAGTGCTGTAGCATCTGAACCCAGTACATCAAAGCAGACACCTACTGGTGAAAGTAGCTCTACTGTAATATCTGATCCAGTTTCATTACCTGAGATCTCCACAACTGAAACTACTTCCACTACTACAACCACCTCCACTTCTACAGGCACAACTGAAGGACGTTTTTCAAAAGAAATCAGCACCACGCCTACAGGAAAACCAAGCCCAGGCAAAACAAGCTCCGTAACTGAAGCTAGTTCTTCTGTTGCATCGGAACCAAGCACATCACAAGCAAGCTCTCTTGCTGAAATCAGCTCTAGTGCTGTACCTCAACCAACTTCAGGGAAACTAGTTTCCTCAAGTGAGTTTAGCTCTACTAGTACAGATGCAACAATAACAACATTTGGAGTCTCTTCTGCAGAACCTCAATCAGGAACTACAACACAGAGCCCCACAAGCAGGATTAATCCAAGTTTAACATCTGATCTCAGCACGTCTGCCGGAATCTCCACTGTGGATGTCAGCAGTGCTGTAGCATCTGAACCCAGTACATCAAAGAAGATACCTACAGGTGAAAGTAGTTCTACTGTAGAATCTAATGCAGTTTCATTACATGAGATCTCCACAACTGAAACTACTTCCGCTATTACAATCACCGCCACTTCTATAGGCACAACTGAAGGAAGTTTTTCAAAAGAAATCAGCACTACACCTACACAGGAACCGAGCCCAAGTAAAATAAGCTACATAACTGAAGCAAGCTCTTCTGTTGCATGGGAACCAAGCACATCACAAGGAAATTCTCTTCCTGAAATCAGCTCTAGCGCTGTACCTCAACCAACTACAGGGAAAGTAGTTTCCTTAAGTGAGTTTAGCTCTACTAGTACAGATGCAACAACCACAACATTTGGAGTCTCTTCTGCAGAACCTGAATCTGAAACTACAACAGAGCACTCCACAATCAAGACTATTCCTAGTTTAACATCTGAGCTCAGCACGTCTGCTGGAATCTCAACCGTGGATATCAGCAGTGCTGTAGCATCTGAACCCAGTACATCAAAGAAGACACCTACTGGTGAAAGTAGCTCTACTGTAAAATCTGACCCAGTTTCATTACCTGAGATCTCCACAACTGATTCTACTTCCACTATTGCAATCACCTCCACTTCTATAGGCACAACTGAAGGAAGTTTTTCAAAAGAAATCAGCACCACACCTACAGATAAAGCAAGCCCAGACAAAACAAGCTACGTAACTGAAGCTAGTTCTTCTGTTGCATCAGAACCAAGCACATCACAAGGAAGCTCTCTTGCTGAAATCAGCTCTAGTGCTGTACCTCAACCAACTACAGGGAAAGTAGTTTCCTCAAGTGAGTTTAGCTCTACTAGTACAGATGCAACAATCACATCATTTGGAGTCTCTTCTGCAGAACCTCAATCAGGAACTACAACAGAGAGCCCCACAAGCAGGATTAATCCAAGTTTAACATCTGATCTCAGCACGTCTGCTGGAATCTCCACTGTGGATGTCAGCAGTGCTGTAGCATCTGAACCCAGTACATCAAAGCAGCCACCTACTGGTGAAAGTAGCTCTTCTGTAAAATCTGATCCAGTTTCATTATCTGAGATCTCCACAACTGAAACTACTTCCACTACTACAATCACCTCCACTTCTATAGGCACAACTGAAGGAAGTTTTTCAAAAGAAATCAGCACCACACCTACAGAAAAACCAAGCCCAGACAAAACAAGCTACGTAACTGAAGCTAGTTCTTCTGTTGCATCGGAACCAAGCACATCACAAGGAAGCTCTCTTGCTGAAATCAGCTCTAGTGCTGTACCTCAACCAACTACAGGGAAACTAGTTTCCTCAAGTGAGTTTAGCTCTACTAGTACAGATGCAACAATCACAACATTTGGAGTCTCTTCTGCAGAACCTCAATCAGGAACTACAACAGAGAGCCCCACAAGTAGGATTAATCCAAGTTTAACATCTGATCTCAGCACGTCTGCTGGAATCTCCACTGTGGATGTCAGCAGTGCTGTAGCATCTGAACCCAGTACATCAAAGCAGACACCTACTGGTGACAGTAGCTCTACTGTAAATTCTGATCCAGTTTCATTACCTGAGATCTCCACAACTGAAACTACTTCCCATATTACAATCACCTCCACTTCTATATTCACAACAGGGGGAAGTTTTTCAAAAGAAATCAGCACCACACCTACACGTGAACCAAGCCCAAGCAAAACAAGCTACGTAACTGAAGCTAGTTCTTCTGTTGCATCGGAACCAAGCACATCACAAGGAAGCTCTCTTGCTGAAATCAGCTCTAGTGCTGTACCTCAACCAACTACAGGGAAAGTAGTTTCCTCAAGTGAGTTGAGCTCTACTAGTACAGAGGCAACAATCACAACATTTGGAGTCTCTTCTGCAGAACCTCAATCAGGAACTACAACAGAGAGCTCCACAAGCAAGATTATTCCTAGTTTTACATCTGAGCTCAGCACGTCTGCTGGAATCTCAACTGTGGAGATCAGCAGTGCTGCAGCATCTGAACCCAGTACATCAAAGAAGACACCTACCGGTGAAAGTACTTCTACTGTAAATTCTGATCCAGTTTCATTACCTGAGATCTCCACAACTGAAACTACTTCCCATATTACAATCACCTCCACTTCTATATTCACAACAGGGGGAAGTTTTTCAAAAGAAATCAGCACCACGCCTACACATGAACCAAGCCCCAGCAAACTAAGCTACATATCTGAAGAAAGCTCTTCTGTTGCATCGGAACCAAGCACATCACAAGGAAGTTCTCTTCCTGAAATCAGCTCTAGCGCTGTACCTCAACCAACTACAGGGAAAGTAGTTTCCTCAAGTGAGTTTAGCTCTACTAGTACAGATGCAACAACCACAGCATTTGGAGTCTCTTCTGCAGAACCTGAATCTGAAACTACAACAGAGCACTCCACAATCAGGACTATTCCCAGTTTAACATCTGAGCTCAGCATGTCTGCTGGAATCTCAACCGTGGAGATCAGCAGTGCTGTAGCATCTGAACCCAGTACATCAAAGAAGACACCTACTGGTGAAAGTAGCTCTACTGTAAAATCTGATCCAGTTTCATTACCTGAGATCTCCACAACTGAAGCTACTTCCACTATTGCAATCACCTCCACTTCTATAGGCACAACTGAAGGAAGATATTCAAAAGAAATCAGCACCACACCTACAGATAAACCAAGCCCAGGCAAAACAAGCTACGTAACTGAAGCTAGTTCTTCTGTTGCATCGGAACCAAGCACATCACAAGGAAGCTCTCTTGCTGAAATCAGCTCTAGTGCTGTACCACAACCAACTACAGGGAAAGTAGTTTCCTCAAGTGAGTTTAGCTCTACTAGTACAGATGCAACAATCACAACATTTGGAGTCTCTTCTGCAGAACCTCAATCAGGAACTACAACAGAGAGCCCAACAAGCAGGATTAATCCATGTTTAACATCTGATCTCAGCACGTCTGCTGGAATCTCCACTGTGGATGTCAGCAGTGCTGTAGCATCTGAACCCAGTACATCAAAGCAGACACCTACTGGTGAAAGTAGTTCTACTGTAAAATCTGATCCAGTTTCATTACCTGAGATCTCCACAACTGTAGCTACTTCCACTATTGCAATCACCTCCACTTCTATAGGCACAACTGAAGGAAGTTTTTCAAAAGAAATCAGCACTACACCTACAGATAAACCAAGCCCAGACAAAACAAGCTACGTAACTGAAGCTAGTTCTTCTGTTGCATCGGAACCAAGCACATCACAAGGGAGCTCTCTTGCTGAAATCAGCTCTAGCGCTGTACCTCAACCAACTACAGGGAAAGTAGTTTCCTCAAGTGAGTTTAGCTCTACTAGTACAGATGCAACAATCACAACATTTGGAGTCTCTTCTGCAGAACCTCAATCAGGAACTACAACAGAGAGCCCAACAAGCAGGATTAATCCAAGTTTAACATCTGATCTCAGCACGTCTGCTGGAATCTCCACTATGGATGTCAGCAGTGCTGTAGCATCTGAACCCAGTACATCAAAGCAGACACCTACTGGTGAAAGTAGCTCTACTGTAATATCTGATCCAGTTTCATTACCTGAGATCTCCACAACTGAAACTACTTCCACTACTACAACCACCTCCACTTCTACAGGCACAACTGAAGGACGTTTTTCAAAAGAAATCAGCACCACGCCTACAGGAAAACCAAGCCCAGGCAAAACAAGCTCCGTAACTGAAGCTAGTTCTTCTGTTGCATCGGAACCAAGCACATCACAAGCAAGCTCTCTTGCTGAAATCAGCTCTAGTGCTGTACCTCAACCAACTTCAGGGAAACTAGTTTCCTCAAGTGAGTTTAGCTCTACTAGTACAGATGCAACAATAACAACATTTGGAGTCTCTTCTGCAGAACCTCAATCAGGAACTACAACACAGAGCCCCACAAGCAGGATTAATCCAAGTTTAACATCTGATCTCAGCACGTCTGCCGGAATCTCCACTGTGGATGTCAGCAGTGCTGTAGCATCTGAACCCAGTACATCAAAGAAGATACCTACAGGTGAAAGTAGTTCTACTGTAGAATCTAATGCAGTTTCATTACATGAGATCTCCACAACTGAAACTACTTCCGCTATTACAATCACCGCCACTTCTATAGGCACAACTGAAGGAAGTTTTTCAAAAGAAATCAGCACTACACCTACACAGGAACCGAGCCCAAGTAAAATAAGCTACATCACTGAAGCAAGCTCTTCTGTTGCATGGGAACCAAGCACATCACAAGGAAATTCTCTTCCTGAAATCAGCTCTAGTGCTGTACCTCAACCAACTACAGGGAAAGTAGTTTCCTTAAGTGAGTTTAGCTCTACTAGTACAGATGCAACAACCACAACATTTGGAGTCTCTTCTGCAGAACCTGAATCTGAAACTACAACAGAGCACTCCACAATCAAGACCATTCCTAGTTTAACATCTGAGCTCAGCACGTCTGCTGGAATCTCAACCGTGGAGATCAGCAGTGCTGCAGCATCTGAACCCAGTACATCAAAGAAGACACCTACTGGTGAAAGTAGCTCTACTGTAAAATCTGACCCAATTTCATTACCTGAGATCTCCACAACTGATTCTACTTCCACTATTGCAATCACCTCCACTTCTATAGGCACAACTGAAGGAAGTTTTTCAAAAGAAATCAGCACCACACCTACAGATAAACCAAGCCCAGACAAAACAAGCTACGTAACTGAAGCTAGTTCTTCTGTTGCATCGGAACCAAGCACATCACAAGCAAGCTCTCTTGCTGAAATCAGCTCTAGTACTGTACCTCAACCAACTACAGGGAAACTAGTTTCCTCAAGTGAATTTAGCTCTACTAGTACAGATGCAACAATAACAACATTTGGAGTCTCTTCTGCAGAACCTCAATCAGGAACTACAACAGAGAGCCCCACAAGCAGGATTAATCCAAGTTTAACATCTGATCTCAGCACGTCTGCTGGAATCTCCACTATGGATGTCAGCAGTGCTGTAGCATCTGAACCCAGTACATCAAAGCAGACACCTACTGGTGAAAGTAGCTCTTCTGTAAAATCTGATCCAGTTTCATTACCTGAGATCTCCACAACTGAAACTACTTCCCATATTACAATCACCTCCACTTCTATATTCACAACAGGGGGAAGTTTTTCAAAAGAAATCAGCACCACACCTACACGTGAACCAAGCCCAAGCAAAACAAGCTACGTAACTGAAGCTAGTTCTTCTGTTGCATCGGAACCAAGCACATCACAAGGAAGCTCTCTTGCTGAAATCAGCTCTAGTGCTGTACCTCAACCAACTACAGGGAAAGTAGTTTCCTCAAGTGAGTTGAGCTCTACTAGTACAGAGGCAACAATCACAAGATTTGGAGTCTCTTCTGCAGAACCTCAATCAGGAACTACAACAGAGAGCTCCACAAGCAAGATTATTCCTAGTTTTACATCTGAGCTCAGCACGTCTGCTGGAATCTCAACTGTGGAGATCAGCAGTGCTGCAGCATCTGAACCCAGTACATCAAAGAAGACACCTACCGGTGAAAGTACTTCTACTGTGAATTCTGATCCAGTTTCATTACCTGAGATCTCCACAACTGAAACTACTTCCCATATTACAATCACCTCCACTTCTATATTCACAACAGGGGGAAGTTTTTCAAAAGAAATCAGCACCACACCTACACGTGAACCAAGCCCAAGCAAAACAAGCTACGTAACTGAAGCTAGTTCTTCTGTTGCATCGGAACCAAGCACATCACAAGGAAGCTCTCTTGCTGAAATCAGCTCTAGTGCTGTACCTCAACCAACTACAGGGAAAGTAGTTTCCTCAAGTGAGTTGAGCTCTACTAGTACAGAGGCAACAATCACAACATTTGGAGTCTCTTCTGCAGAACCTCAATCAGGAACTACAACAGAGAGCTCCACAAGCAAGATTATTCCTAGTTTTACATCTGAGCTCAGCACGTCTGCTGGAATCTCAACTGTGGAGATCAGCAGTGCTGCAGCATCTGAACCCAGTACATCAAAGAAGACACCTACCGGTGAAAGTACTTCTACTGTGAATTCTGATCCAGTTTCATTACCTGAGATCTCCACAACTGAAACCACTTCCCATATTACAATCACCTCCACTTCTATATTCACAACAGGGGGAAGTTTTTCAAAAGAAATCAGCACCATGCTTACACATGAACCAAGCCCCAGCAAACTAAGCTACATAACTGAAGAAAGCTCTTCTGTTGCATCGGAACCAAGCACATCACAAGGAAGTTCTCTTCCTGAAATCAGCTCTAGCGCTGTACCTCAACCAACTACAGGGAAAGTAGTTTCCTCAAGTGAGTTTAGCTCTACTAGTACAGATGCAACAACCACAACATTTGGAGTCTCTTCTGCAGAACCTGAATCTGAAACTTCAACAGAGAGCTCCACAATCAAGACTATTCCTAGTTTAACATCTGAGCTCAGCACGTCTGCTGGAATCTCAAACGTGGTGATCAGCAGTGCTGTAGCATCTGAACCCAGTATATCAAAGAAGACACCTACTGGTGAAAGTAGCTCTACTGTAAAATCTGATCCAGTTTCATTACCTGAGATCTCCATAACTGAAACTACTTCAACTATTACAATCACCTCAAATTCTATAGGCACAACTGAAGGAAGTTTTTCAAAAGAAATCAGCTTCACACCTACAGATAAACCAAGCCCAGGCAAAACAAGCCTCGTAACTGAAGCTAGTTCTTCTGTTGCATTGGAATCAAGCACATCACAAGGAATCTCTCTTGCTGAAATCAGCTCTAGTGCTGTACCTCAACCAACTACAGGGAAAGTAGTTTCCTCAAGTGAGTTTAGCTCTACTAGTGCAGATGCAACAACCACAACATTTGGAGTCTCTTCTGCAGATCCTGAATCCGAAACTACAACAGAGCACTCAACAACCAAGACTATTCCTAGTTTAACATCTGAGCTCAGCTCGTCTGCTGGAATCTCAACCGTGGAGATCAGCAGTGCTGTAGCATCTGAACCCAGTACATCAAAGAAGACACCTACTGGTGAAAGTACTTCTACTGTAAAATCTGATCCAGTTTCATTACATGAGATCTCCACAACTGAAACTACTTCCACTATTACAATCACCTCATCTTCTGTAGGCACATCTGAAGGAAGTTTTTCAAAAGAAATCAGCACAACACCTACACATGATCCGAGCCCGAGCCAAATAGTATTATCAACCATAGCTATCAATCCAACCTCAACCAAAGAGGGGTATGGCACTGGGATTAGCTCTACTATTGTATCTCACTCAAGTACAGCAAAGAGAAGTTTCTCATCAATACCAAAAGAGAACTCAACAACTGAAACTTACATCACCACACCACCTGAACTAAACAGAACAAAAGAAAGCACCGCTGTAGCCACTGAAACAAATTTAGTAATGGGAAGCTCTGCAATCACTTTACCGGCATATATAAATATTACAACAGCTGAAGTGGGCATTAATACTTCAAATCAGACATTTGTGACATTATCATCAGGACCAATTAATTCAACAATTCCGCCCTATACAAGTATGACAACGCCTCTTGGGCTTGGAATTTCTGCCGCCACATGGGCTAAATCTTCAACTACAATTAAAAGCACAAAGAGTAAGCATTTTATATTTTTATTGCCATAAACAATGTGATATACTGTATAACTAAACAATGTACATTTTCTTTAGTTATGTACTATAATAAAATCTATGTAAAATAACAGGATAATTGAATGGTATTTAGTAGTATTTATAAAAATGTAGAAGAACTCTTCCTTAAAAAAACATATTTATATAACTACCGATTAAGATGCTGAATCACATTAATATATCATAATTATATTTAACATCTTTAGTGAGCTGATATTTAAAGACAATGTGAACATCCCAAGTTTTTTTATGCAGTCTTTATTCTCTAAGATTTGTTTTTTCTTTCTTTCTTTCTAGCACCGGTGATCTGCAATTTACCATGTAATAATGGCCAGTGTTACATTAAACCTGGAACTTCTACTCCTGCATGCTCATGCAATATTGGCTTCCGCCCTGATCAGAATGAAATGATGTGCATAGGTTAGTTTGCAATTCCTAAATTAACGCCCTAGCTTCTTTATTCTCAATAATTCTGCTGCTTACAGTTTATCGTAGGGTGTTTTATTTAATTCACTAATGCACAATTTACAGGGTAGTTGTGGCTTCAATGTCTCGACTTAACTATGTGGTTTGAAGTGACAAATGTTTGAAATAATTATTGAGTAAGGATGGGTTTTTAAATGTTAGATACTGACAAATGTGTATTATGCAAGACTTATTCAACCCGTATTGCTGAAAAAAAAAGTGTCAGGATTTCCCTTTCCTAATTTCTACATAATACATTTAAATTGCAGCTTCTCTGCAAACTCACCTGCAAATAACGTGTTGCATAGTAAATAATGATCTAGATAAACAAACACAATAAATATTTCACATAATTGCATGCCGAATACTGACCAAGAAACATTACTAGATTTCTTGGCCAGCATTGGTCATTATAGGTTGTAAAATAAGTAAGTTTAAGCCAAGCATTACTAAATAGAAAATACATTATAAATGTGTTAAGGCAGAACCGTAGCTCCAGTTGTTGGCACCTGGGGTGCCACATGCTGATGTCACATCTGCTTCCAGCAGAAGAGGGGAGAACAAGGAGGTGGAGGGACATTACTGTGGTGCAGTGGTTTAAAAAGTCCAATTTTATATGCATAAAGAGGAGCCTTTTTCAATGTTATCTGTTGTTAACCAGTAAGAAAACCACATATATCCTTGAGCAGAAACAATATGATTTTTTTTATAAACTCACTAGCTTGTTTTCAGACTTATGACCAACTGCTTACATTACAGATAATGATGAGTGTGAACAAAATGTCTGCGCTCAGCAATGTTCTAACACCTTAGGAGGATACTTTTGCTCCTGCTGGGAAGGTTATGAGACAGATCAGAACAATGGACAGTGCACTAGTAAGTTCTTCATGCAGTTGCCCGTGGTGGTTGTAACTGTGCAGAGCAAGACATGTGTCCCGGTTGTTGAGAAAAACAACATAGATTATTTTTACATTTGGTATTTTCTATGTTTTTCTTTGTGCAGAAATGAATCACTGTAAAGACTCACCATGCAAGAACGGGTATTGCCGAAATGATATCTTTGCCTTTATATGCAGCTGTTGGACAGGATGGGAGGGGAAACTTTGTGATACAGGTAATGTAAACCTCTAAGAGGAGAATACATATTGCCCTAATGTGATATCAAAATAATACTGATGCATAGAGATGTTGCATAATGTGGAACTATGACCTAAGTTCAACCAGTAATAAACAAGGGATTTATAGTCTTAACCCTACAGGGTATAATTTACATATTAGGTGATATGCTATGAACAGTAAAGAAAAATGCTGACGAGCAAGAGATGTCGCAGGCCCACATTGTATGTCTCTTCCTTGTCAGATGTGAATGAATGTGAGAGGAACAATCCTTGTAGTTCACAAGGCACCTGTGAAAACACCATTGGCTCATTCAGGTGTACTTGCAAAGCAGGCTGGACAGGAACAACATGTTCTGAAGGTGAGTAGAGATGTCAGTTTTACTTTGCAAAAAACTAAAATTCTGTATATGTCAATCATGATGCACATCTTTACAGAAAAAAACATATGTTGAGGTTTGTGAGTCTTTGATGATGTTTTTGTAACTAATAATAGTATGTATTTAAATCAGCAAAGTTTTACAGTATCTACATCAGCCCTCTGAACATGCCTATACACCAATTACAAGTATATTTCATCAATGCATTTACCCAATTAACCTTTTTTCCTGCTTTACTTTTTTGAGCAATCTAAACCCTCCCTTGTGAAAATCCCCTTCTATTGAATAACATGGGTGTCAGAGACCATTAGTGTAAATTAGAAAACAAATAGACATAAACAAATAGTTTGTTTTTTAGTCTGTTAGCTATGATGGATATTCTGATGGTGCTATTAAACACTTGTGTTGTAATTGTAATTTTCAGAGTTTCGTATTCCTTACGTCCCCTCAATTAGAATGCAACATACGGTAGATCTCATAAAATTGTAAGTCATTCCTGTTCCCTGAATACAGACTAACAAGAACATCTTGGATTGTTTTTTCCATTATGATTTAGATGTCAATGAATGTTTGGCAACTCCTTGCGTACATGGATCCTGCAAGAACTCTGTGGGAAGCTACACTTGTGCATGTGACCCAGGATATAGTGGTGTTCACTGCCAGATAGGTAAGAAGATTTGATTTATTCAAGGAGCCTTATCATCACAGATATTATTATATATTTATGATTTACTATGCAGGGAAAAATGTCCATGGGTGCATTTAGCCTAAAGAAAACTACTGGGTTGGGTTTAGCAACAGACCAATCCACACCTACCTATATTTGTCCAATATCCATCTATGTCCCTCCCATTATCTGCCTCGGTCCTGCCAATTGTTTGCCTTTCCTTTTGCTGCCTTTTTGGGGGGACGGGGTAAAGTTGTAACTTAATAACTATTCTATCAGCTTATGTTCTTTTCATATTATCACAATTATTATTTTTCACTTTACATTCAGATATTGATGAATGTCTGAGTAACCCCTGTCAGAAAGGTGTCACGTGCCAAAACTTGGTCAATGCCTTCTCCTGTACCTGTCCTCTTGGTTACACCGGCAGGTTCTGTGAGATAAGTGAGTTATGTTTTATGATTACCTGTATATCTATCTGCCTAAATAATAAATTCATATATGGTATATTTTTAAATAATATGACATTATTTCAGATATCAATGATTGCACAAGCACCTCATGTGCAAATGGAGGAACCTGCATTGACCTAGTGAATGATTTCTCGTGCTTATGTCCACTGAATTATCAAGGGAAGACTTGCAGCATAGGTAATATTTCCCCTGTTTGTTTGTTGGTCAATGTATTGTTCTCAACGGTCATATGAAAGTACTAGCTTAGATATTGCAATGACATGAAAAACTTGTGTATCAATATTATATTAATTGTTTTTCTTCTAGATGTCAATGAATGTCAAACAGGGCTCAGTAAGTGCAGTCACCTGGCTACATGCACAAACACATATGGATCATACTACTGTTCCTGCAAGGAAGGATACAGGGGAGATGGAACTATTTGTAGAGGTAAATTATCTTGGTTTAGTTTACACACTTTGGAAAATATCTTGATAAAACAATAGTGTGTACTAAACTAGTAATGTTAGCCATCCATTGTTTGTGACTAGGTTTGTCTGTATGCATGCACACATTCAGGTTGGCAGCTATTGATAATCTACAGATTATTCTTCAGGCCTTGCACATTTTTATTGGTTTTCATACATGTTCATACTCTAACGACTTTTGTATTAACCAGTAACCTATTGGTGTTCGTGTTTTTTAGATATCAATGAATGTGATTCGAACATCTGCCAGCAGCAATGCTCTAACACTTTAGGAGGATACTTTTGCTCCTGCTGGGATGGCTATGAGATAGATAGAAGCACACAACATACGTGCAACAGTAAGATGTCCATTTCATTGAATTTCAGATAATACAATGTTCAAAACACTGCTTCTGTCCCAAGTAATACTAGACACACTATCATTCTATTCCTTTTTTAAGCAGAAAAATGTTGCTTTAATATTGTATTATTTTGTGTTTTTGCAACAGGAATTAATTACTGCAAAGACTCTTCCTGCAAGCATGGACAATGCAGAAATGACATTTATGGCTTCACATGCATCTGTTCGGAAGGATGGGAGGGAACAAAATGTGATTTAGGTAATATACCCCTCTATGAGGACTATGAGGTCTTTTAAATATCTCTTAAATGTCATCAAATAAATGTTTGCATTTTGTGAGAAGACAGTCAATGGCTGTCAAATTGGTCTATATTCCACATTATAAAATAGCTTAGAACAGAAATGTATTCCAATACAAATTTACAAATATATAATATAATTAAGAAACGTACATATAAGTGATTTCTTTCACTGGGAGAGACTACCAGAACATGAAACAAATGTGGAATGACCCAAAGATTAGTATTTTAGGAGAGAAGTGTAGATATCTGGCATTGTATTTGAGAAGAGGAGGTATTTTGAAAGCAGAAGACTTTGAGAACACCTGCTATTTAAGTGGTTGTCAACAACAGCAATTAGAAGATTATGGTTTTCCTTTTACATTCAAACTATTTAGAAACATGTAAGGTATAATTTACATTTTGCAGACCTTTCTTGATGTATAGAGTGAAGTAAAAATGTTCCCTGAGAACAGAAGTAGATGATGCTGCAGGCTGTCATTGTTTGTGCTTTCCTTATCAGATGTGAACGAATGTATGAGGCACAATCCTTGCAGCTCTCAAAGTACCTGTGTGAACACACCGGGCTCTTTCAAATGTAATTGCAGACCAGGCTGGGATGGAACAACTTGTTCTACAGGTGAGTAAAAAAGATTCTCTTCACCACTTGTAATCTATACACAGGAATGTAATTCAGCAGTTTGTGACTTTAATCATGTAAATTCCACCTTTCTTCTCAAAGTAGTTTCCATTGTGCACAAACCTAAAAATGAAAATATGCTTATATTTCTTTTTTTATCAAATGTTAATTCTTTTTTGTCCCAGTCAAATGTTAAATGAGACATTTACTAATATGGTAAGAGAAATCATATGTTTAGTCATTGACAGTAAAACTGACCGAGGGTGTTGTTTTATACTGTGTATAGTGTTGTGTTTTGACTGTGCTGTATTCAATGTAACTCAGATATCAATGAATGCCTGTCCAGTCCTTGTGCATACGGAACTTGTGTGAACTCCGTGGGAAGCTACACATGTGTATGTAACCCAGGGTATAGCGGTATAAACTGTGAGACAGGTAAGTTTAAAAAAAAACCTCCTTTTATGTCCTATGTGTGCTATATTTATACATGTATATTGCATAACTATGTATATTTTTGCTTTTTAAGAGCCAACAGATATACTGAGAGATCTACAATTTACAGTATATTAAAAAAGGAAGCACAATACGTGCATTTATATAATAAGTACAGTAGTCTACATGCACATTTTCATCCAAATACATGAGTACATTAGGAAAGGGGTCTAAGGTTACAGTCTAAGTAATTTATAGTATTTTGCCAACTGACACTGCAGATACTGCATTTTTCACAATAAGACTTCACAAGTAGAACTAGTTTAACTAAGAAAACGGACTTGTAATGCAACAGCTTAGGGTGTGAGAATCCTTGGCTCGTCTACATCTATATGCAGTTAGTAACTGAGCGGTTTGTGATTTGGTTGGTGCATTAAGACATGAAATCACATATAACCAGAGGAGTACCTCGAGTATTTGGCACCAGTGGCAGATCCTATGTTTGCCCTCTCAACTAAAAACACCCACAAAAAAATATTTTTTAAATATTTATGGTCTCTCTTGTCAGCTTAAATTTAGGAAATTATTCATAATATTTATTGTAACTACTGTCACTACTGTTGTTTACTTAAAACATTTCCTCTCTGTTAAAAGAGAATACTCTTAGAGACTTAGACAAAGTAAACTACACTTTCTATGAATAGTGCCTGGTGTACATTTAGCACCTACCTTAATTCAGGGGTTAAGTAGTAGAATAGTTTTCCATATTTGAAATGTTCTGGTTTGCTAATAATACTAACAAGTTAATCAAAATTTAGTTTATTAAACATTACGTTTAAACTCACAACATTGTTGTATATTATGAAAGCTCAGTAATAGTTTGCTTCTTATGCAAGAATAACTTAAGTGCCCTGCATAATGAAAATGATTTCATGACAGGAATATGACCCAATGAGGCTATTCCTACAACCATTATAGTTTATATAAATGTGCTGTTTTTACATAAAAGCCAAGTATATTGAGCATTACTGATCCATTGATTGCATATGGTTGGGAACAATGTGTTTTTAGGGAAACGTGTTGACCAAATAGACAAGCAGCGGCAATAAAGTTTAAATGTAATTTTGATTCTAATTTTAAAATTATGAGATGATGATTTTGTTAGTTGTAAGAGTAACCCTCGGCTGTCTGGGTCCATCGTTGTGTTGCCAACCCAGTCCTCAAGGCACACCAAAGCTCTGGGTTTTATAAATTTTCCTACTGGAAAAAAGATGTCATAACTTAATCATGCCTCGTTAGTATACCTTCAGAAATGGGTTGTTAATCCATGTTCTGCACAAAAATATAGGCATACTACAAACACATATATGAAATGTGAGTCTTGCTTTAATAAAGCCAATGTTCTTTCTATTTCTTTAGATGTTAATGAATGTCTGAGTAACCCTTGTCGGAATGGTGCCACCTGCAGAGACATGGTCAATGCCTTCTCATGCACCTGCCCCCCTGGTTACACCGGCAGGTTCTGTGAAATAAGTGAGTTATTTCTTTGTGTAAAACTTAACATTGAATTGACAAATTATGATTTTCAGCACTATTCATTGGTGCTTCTTCTTCCATTTGGTCTTCCATTTAGCTAAATATTCAATGCTGTACCTTCTTATTTCAGATATCAATGACTGTACCAGCACATCGTGTGCAAATGGGGGAGTCTGCATTGATCTAGTGAATGATTTTACTTGCTCGTGCCCCGTGAATTATCAGGGGAAGATATGCAGCATTGGTAATATTTCCATTTCCCTGGCTATTTTGGGGGTCAAAGAATATCTATGTTTGATATTTATTGCTGTGAATTTTTTAAAACTATTTGAAATAATCTGTTTTCCAGATGTTAATGAATGTGAAGTCGGACTCAAACGCTGCAGCTCCATGGCCACATGTACAAACACTTATGGATCATACTACTGCACTTGCAAAGATGGGTACACTGGAGATGGATTTACTTGTAGAGGTAAATTTCCAAAGATCTTAGAGTCTATTAGGATCGTAAGGCATAGCTTGAATGGATTTATGCTACTTTGCATACACTCACAAGAGTATTCTATAAAATAAAACATGGCCCACATTTCTTTTCTGTTTGAATTGTGTTGTTGCAGTTGGATTATTAGGAGACTTTGCTTGTGCCCTTCAATACTGGGCGTAACAAATGATTTATCTCACAATTTATTTTATCCACAGAGAAGCGTTTATTTGATTATGCAGACAGCTACAGAGTAACCCAGAGGATTAAGGACTTTACTTCGCCCTTGATCAATATTCCTACCGGCTTTCCTTTTGGATCTTCATTTTATGGCACATTATATGTAAGCAAAACATTACAGGGTTACATTGAAATATTATGGTGTTTGCTCATTGACATGTGATGAAGACATTTGTACAGATGAAAAAATGCATTTAACATAGGGAGATACTATACCTTTTTTTGCAGTTCACAGACAATGGAGTGATCGTTTTTCGGCGTAATTCCTATTCTCCCATGTACACGTACAGTTATCCCTACAGCCGTTTCTACAACTATGACTACAATACACCTCCCATGATCGCTGTGTTCTGGGCAGATGCCGACTTTTCACAATCGGGGGAGTTATATTACCAGGTGAGACTGTCTCCTAACAGCATTTAACTTTGTGATGGCTGAAGATGAATGGAAATTTGTTTTTAAAGAAAGTTCTGTGATTTCATGAAATGGGAGAATGTAACATGAGCATCTTGTCATACTCACATTTCATGTCTTTTATAAATGAATTCTTTTAACCGTCACAGTAGTCCCTTAGCTCTATTTTCTGTGAAGTAAGTGAAACACGTTCATTAAAGGTTCATTAAAAGTATAGTCCCCAACATTTTTAATACACGTTTTAGTTAGTTTTGTATGTGTTCCAATTATTCCACTTCATACAAATTAGGGCATGTATTGCTTAGTTGTTGGATTTAAAAAATGAAGTTTGCAAAACATCATATAGCATACATATGATCGGTTGTTCATTGATCTCTGGGAGATCTGCTAAATCTACTCAGCATGTGCAAAAATCCAGCATAATCTAGCAGCTATTTAGTTTATTTGTAGGAAAGTTGGAGTTTAAACGCATCAGCTTTGTTATATATTATTATGAAGGCTCAGTAATAGCGAGCTTTTTCTCCAAGAAAGGCTAAAATGACCCTTGAGCCAGGTGAGGGCTGGCACCTTCTCGTTGAAGGGCAAGTACAGCTGAATGGTCCCCAGCTCCTTGCCAGCTTGTTGCTGTTCTTCAGAAACAAGGCAGTGTCAAACGCTATTCTCAATCCAATGCCAAGTTTGCCAGTTAATAATCCAAAATTTCTAATATGAGCAGATATTGGAATCTAACTGAAGAAATGCATCCTTAATTACTTATGTTGATGTTTTTGTTCTCCTTTTTTAGACTTACGACTTTCTAAGCTCTCCAGGAAGCAATTTCCAAACCGTACTTGAGACTGAGATAAAGAGTTATTTTAACCTGGACTTTACAGCTCTTTGGGCAATTAAGATCACTTGGGAACGAGTATCAGCCTTTCCATCCCAATTCTTCTCTTCTGCACAGGTATGCTGATGTGATGTTCAATGTATGCCAAGTCTTTAGTAAAGCTTATAATGAGAATATATTGGTAATTACAATAAGATATAACTAATTTGTTTGATATATTACTTACAGACAAACACTTATCAAGCTGTACTCATCACAGATGGAATCAATTCTTTTTGTTTAACACGCTTTGCGGATGGAGGGATGAACTGGCCGTACTTTGCACTGCCTAGAGAGTATCCACCTAAAATGGGCTATTTTAGGTATGTGTGACAGATTATTGTTTACGTAATATGATTAAGTCTCTGTTTGGGTGTTCCAGAGCGTTTCTGGGAAACCCCCCAAAAACCTTTTGTTTGTTCATTTTTTAGTGGAGAACCTACAAACAAGGGCACAACAAATTTCCCAGCATTCAATGATCCCCAAACAGAGTCATATGTTAGTCTCCAGCAAAGATATACTCCAGATCAGTCTGTGGGATACAATACCGGTAAGTGTAATGGTGGTTTTCAGCATCTGCTCTTTACATGTGGTTACAGAGGAAACCATGATACTAAATGACACTTGAAGTTTGACACTTCAATACACATTGATGGCGTGCACTACATGGGATTATAAAAGCATAAGTATTTGCTTCACATGGACATAATATGTTAAAGCACACAGCACATTACCATGTTTCATTGTTATATCAGTTTATCAGTTAACTCATCAATATATTTTATTATGTGCTACTTTAACGATGAGTGACAACATATCACATTTAACTGTGTTGGAGAATATAACTTTGCAAGAAGCCCTCTATTTACCCCAATTTTAGCTTGTATTTTTCACTAGTTGTAAAATAATGCTACAGAATTTGCTGGAGCGATATAAATAATTAGTACATTTTATTAGGGCTAATAAATTGACCTAGGTGTCATAACTATTATTGATGTCACAATATTTTTTCCTGCTCTGTTTATCACAGATAAAAAAGGTTATTGGGCTTATCGACTGGAAGCAAACCTAAAGACCACCAAAACTCCACGTCAGCAATGTCTGAACTGGTACTACAGTGAACCGAGCAGCGAGTGGCAAATATTCACAAGACCGTGTCCTTGCTCTTTTTGGCAGGCCATTTCGGATTCCTCGTTCATCCCTTCCAGCAGACTACAAATGTATGGCTTCCAGGAGAAAAATCCAGGTCGGTGGCTACTTTCACACAGCCATTTGTATGTCATAAGAAACATAGATACTTGAAACCGTTTGGCCCATCTAGTCTGCCCGTTATTCTGCATGTAAAGAATCAGACCTTAATCAGTCCTCGGTCTAAGATTCACTAACTCTTCATACCTTTCCCATTCACATTTAAGTATCTTCACTGTGTTAGGTTCTAGGTGTTCTAGGTGTTGCATAATCTACTAGACAAACCTGCTGACTATTAACAGTTTTTTTCAATAACCTGCATTACTTTTTACAGCATGTATTTTATGCTCAAAGAGAAATATATTTCCTTCTCTAAACATACTATAGAAAATCATATATGTAAAAAAATCTATTTAGAGAAAGCCATTATTAAATAAATAGCATCACAAATATTAGACAATCAATGTAGACAAATTTGTTCATGTAAATTATTGCATGATTTTTTATTTTCCACAGGTCTATATAATTCATTCCAGAGTTTGTCTCGTTCCTGGCTCGGAGGAGGCACCAGATGTTACTACAATAACTTGGGGAGCCTTGTGTATGGAGAGAAAGAACTATTCTTACCAGTTCCTTGGGAATACGATAACTTGTGGCTTCGGTGGTGGAATCCATACCAATATTACTCATATTATCACGATAATTACTGGAAAACAATTGTTCCAAGATTACGAAATCAATACACAGGTGAATTCATAATAGATATAGTAATGTTTAAAACAACACATCCATCAGCTGTCTATAATACATATATATTGTTACTGAAATTAATGCAATCTTTGTCATTGTAATGGCTACATAATAGCCAAAATTTCACCATTATCATTTCAAATTAATACAAGTATTTTTTTCCTGCTTTTTACCAAACTCATTTTAAGCAAAAGAAGGAAAAGTAGAATTTTCTTCAACCCTACTAAGTAACCTGTTAATTTCTTCATTTCAGAGAATGAGGTGGATCCTTACAATAACTGCTGTAGGGATTCTGGTTCAACAACCCTATGTGCAATGTATAGACAAAAGAGACCCCTTGACAACTGTTTTGGATACATCCAACCACGTATAGGTAAGAGCTGAAACACACCTATTAATAAGCAGTGTTACTGATAACATATGGTGTCTTTTGCCGATATATGTTAGGGAACCTGCTGTGTAGATCTGAGTAAATCTCGTATAAAATAATGTTGTTGCCTGTCTCAGTCAACTAAGACACTTTAATCTATCTAGGATCGTAGTGCTTTATATATGTTACTCCAATGAGCTTTTATATTCCCACCTATATTCTTAACATTTTGTGTCATGTAATACAGTCATAATAATGCAAGCATTAAATAACTGTGTGTTTTTTTTAAAGGCATTTTATTTGGAGACCCCCACATTTTAACACTAGACGGAGTACACTATACCTTTAATGGTTTGGGAGAGTTTATTTTGGTCAATATAAAAGATGACAATGGAACAGTGTTCTTCAAACTTCAAGGACGAACAGCCAGAGCTGGGAATGGAAGCTCCTATGCAACAAATTTCATTAGTCTGGCTGCAGAGATAAACAGTGAGACAAAGGTAAAGTTTGCAAGGGGATTGATAAGAAACATTTGAATATAATGTTTTCTCAAAAAACATAAAAACAAAACCGGCTATGGGCTATTTATACATGGTTATATGTCTTGTTTAGCAGAGTCCAAAGTGAATCTGCAGACCTCTGGTTATGTAACTTTATTATCTAATCCTGAAAATGACCCACATAATAATAATGTTTCAGAAAATATGGATTATAATACCACAGCAATTAAAAATGTCAGGTTCATTAAAGATTTTATCTATCACAGATTGAGTGGAATCTCCAGGATGAAAACTCAATGATTGTGAAAATTAATGGGACTGAATTTACACTGCCAGGTAATTTCTTAATTTATAAAGTCTTTCGGCAACATTCTTAAAATCTCATATGAGGCTTTCAGATCATTCTTAAATGAGATGTGTATAATATACTGTATTAAATAAGTAACGCAGGGAGTAAATTTGACCAGTAGGACTAAATATTATACAATTTTTTTAAAATTATAGCATGGTTAGAGTGTACGTGTGTATGTGTGTGCTTGGTAGGTTCAATATACTAAATGATACAATATTTAATAATTTGCAATAATAAAAAGAGACAGTATGGCCTGACTTAACCACATGTTCAATTTCTTTACTTCAGACAATGCCACATACTTCAGCAACATCACCTTTGAGAAGACAAATGCAAATGAAATCCTAGCTTCTTTTTCCAGTGGCATTTCAGTCACAGTGTCTGCTAAACTGGGAGCTTTGGCCTTTATCATAATATTAGACTCCTCATATCAGAACAAAACCGAGGGACTTCTGGGTATGGATTTCTTTTTGTTTTGAGCTGACAGTGATATCATGGGAAATTGTTATTTCTGTTTTTGGTGTATTCCTATTTGTACAGCATCACAGAGTATTCTTGGCAGTTCGTTTCACAATTTAGCACCTTAAGCACAGCCACAGTTACTACTACTGTTTTAAGTACAGCAATATTCTGCCACTAATTGAATATGTATTACCAATTACATAATATACTGTATTATACACTTGAAAAAGGGCCAACTTCCTGTGGCCCAGTGAAATTTTAGTTGTTTCTTGTGCCCCCTCAACAGCTACCACAACATTGTGCACCTTCCTGCCCAGACCTCTCCACTTATGCTCCCTCCATTGTGGCCTGGACATTTACTACTTCTTATTCCAGCATCCGGCTCCCTTGTACTAATGTACAAGGGCTGTGGGACCCGTATGGTGTAATCTTGCCCAAGGCCCCATTATGTATAAAGACAGCCACGTATAGATGACGCAGCAGTCACAGTCATAATGTTAGTAATCATCCACCATTAAGACAAATACAAGTAAAGTACATTGCATTACATTGTGTATACACATGTCTGAATTACAGAAAGAAATAAAAGTGATAGATATTGATTTAGTGGGTGGAGGTAATCTGGAGAGGTTATATAATCTGGACGGATAGTGTGCTTCATATTTTTAGCAGTATAATATAATGAAGTGGGCATTACTTCTGATTTAGAGATAATCTCTAATGTCTTTAAGTAAAACCAGTGGCCATACAATCCAGAGCTTTGCTGAGGGATGTGAGACCAATTGTGCTTTGATGTTAACAACATGCTATACAACTCTTTTTTATTTATTATTTTAGGTGTGTTCAATGAGGATAAAAATGACGACCTAATGGCGGCTAATGGAACTCTTCTGGAATATAATGGAGTGAAACCTCCCGATGAGTCCCTGATCTTTGAATTTGGAATGACCTGTAAGTACTTGTGTAATCCAGTCAGCTACCCTGAACCCATACAAAAAATGCTATACTTTTCAATACATAATAATACTTTTCTAACTTTATTTGAATAGAATAAAGCAATGCAATTACCATATTGACCCCTTTTCCCACTCCCGTTTATTGTCTTTGATACATTATAAGTGTTCTGAATGTTAGTTACATTGTACATGGACATATATTTAAAATTTCTGGTGTGAAAGCTACGATATGAATCCATTCCTATGTTCCTATATTCCAAGATACTTTAGTTATTAGTTGAATCCGCATAAAGTTAATTTATTTCCTTTGGTAATTGGAGGCATAAGGTATGTCTGCTAAAGCAGTTATGTAACTTAAATTAGTCAAGCATTACTTTTATATCAGATACTTCAAGATGATTCAAGATGAAAACTATTGAAAAATTATTGCTTTCTTTCACAGGGAAAACAACCCCTCTTAACAGTATTTTTATCTACAACACCACAAATGGTGAATCCTGGTACACCTACAACAACAACAGCTTTGTGCCCTTGTTTTACGATGAGTTACTTTTAACCAGTGATCCTGATACTGTCAAGAAAGCAAATGAGACCTGCAAAGGAAATGATGAATGCATTTTTGACATCTTGAGTACGGGTGATTTTGCAGTGGGAGAAGCAACATTGGAGACATTCAACACAGTACAAGAACAGAACAATGCTATGAGTAAGACAACTTAAAAATGTATTGCCACACAAGTCTCAAGTACTTACTGTGATGGTGTGACATTTTTGGCAGTTTTATATTGTCTGTATTTGTTATTTTGATAATGTGAGTGTGTGCCTTACTTTGTGTTTCTCATAGTTTAGGCATGGACTGATTAAGTACCTCTCTAGAGTGCCACGTGTAAGCCTAACGTTTAATGGTTTCAAATGTCCTTAAACCTACTTATTTGACATACTGGTAGTTCTTGGGGACATCAATATATCCCTAGTTAAAGTGAAAAGAAAGCCTGAAATGAACATTGTTACAGTTCTGGGGAAGTTTTCGTCATTCTCAATTTCTTCTATTTTTTGCATATTTGTCACACTTAAATGTTTCAAATCATCAAACTAATTGCCATTTTTAAATAATGATTTCATGTATAGAAAAAAAGCTATCTAAACTTATGAAAATGTAAGTGCTCCCTTAGTTACTATATCAACCAATTAACCAAATGTACTTGATAATTGGGTTCAATTTAACTAGACACACCCAGGCATGATTACAACCAGCTCTGTTGAATCTAAGTCATAGACATCTATCAGTATGTGATAGGTTACAAAGCCATTTCTAGGGTTCTGGTGCAAAGCCATTTCTAGGGTTCTGGAACTCCAACGAACCATGGTGAGCCCCATTATCTGCAAACGGAGAAAACTTGGAACAGTGGCAAACCTTCCCAAGAATGGCTGGCCTTCCAAAATTCCTCAAGAACCCAGACTAACGTACACCTCATTTGCCTCAGTTACGATCAGTGTTCATGATTCCACAATAAAATTGAGACTGCGCAAAATGGCATCCAAGGCAGAGCTGCAAGGCAAAAACCACTGCTGTCAAATGTAACACAAAGGCTTGTCTGACATTTGCCAAAAAGATCTTGAGGACCCCAAGAATTTTGGGATAATATTCAGTGGACTGGTGAGACAAACGTGGAACTTTTTGTAAGACATGGATCCTGTTACATCTGATGTAAAGCTTACGAAGCACTTCATAATAAGAACAGTAAAAGACAGTGGTGGTAGTGTGATGGTCAGGGGCTGCTTTGCTGCTTTAGGACCTGGGCAACTTGCCATACTTGATGGAATCAGCTCTCTACCAGAAAGAAGGAGAATGTCCAGCCTTCAGTTCATGACCTAAAGCTCAAGCACAGTCGGGTTATGCATCAGGAAAAATAATCTGAAACGCGCAAGCAAATCCACCTCATAAAAACAAAGTGGAGGTTTTGGCGTGGCCTACTCAAAGTACTGACTTAAATCTGATCGAAATGCTGTAGCATGACCTTAAAAACACAGTTGGCTGAATCAAAAGAATTATGCCAAGAAGAGTCAAAAAACCTCCACAGCGATGTAAAATACTCATTGCTAGTTATCGCAAACGTTTGATTGCAGTTGTTGCCATCAAGGTTGAAACAACCAGTTATTAGGTTTAGGAGGGCAATTACATTTTCACATGGATGATATAGGTTATGTAACAATTTACCTTCAATAAATGAAAGGATCATTTAAAAGTTGAACAATCATGCATGTCTGTCTTATTAACATTAGTTAGATGATCTAAAATACAGTATTTAAATATGACAAATAAGCAACAATAGAAGAAATTGGTAAGGGGCAACACTGTATATTAGATATACCAAATACAAAATAATAAGCAATAACGATCTGTGTTTTTCTATTTCCAAAACTAGAATTTATTATTTTTAATGCTTGCAAAGCACAAATAATAATTTACACACTGTACTAAAAAGCTCTCTTTACATTGTAATAACACTTACCTACTTCACTGAAAGCTAAACTTTTATAAAATGATTCCACTTATCTTGATTCTTTCTACAGATAACTTTCCACCCAATATAACTGGACCATCCATAATAAGCACAGAACTGAATAAATCTGTGACTGTATATTATACAGCCTCCGACCCAAATAATGACACCGTGACATTCTCCCTGCTGACGGATTCCAGGGATATTACGTTGGATGGTAAGAGCATTAAGCAGTATGATTCCAAGCTGTTAAAGTAGTACCTTCATGATTTAGGTCGAGAGATTTTTATACATATTGCATAAAACAAATATTGCCAACAAAAGTTATGAGGTCACAGGTTCATTTAAAAATATTCATCAGAGGTAGTATTTTACTCATGGGAACATCCATTTCCTAGGGCTTGACATCTTTAAGATTGCCTTTTAAAGCAAGTCATTATTACAGTGCTCTTCTTTGCTCCGTTTTGACATATAACATACTTCATTTGTAAATGTGTGTTTCTTTCTCTTATGCTATAAAGCAAATGGAGTCCTAGTGTGGAATCCCTCAAGTTCATATCCCGTAAATGCCACTGTCCAGGCAAACGACTCCAAGGTTACCACTGAATTAGGGCTGAGTTTGGTTCTGTGCAACTGTACCAACAATGGTAGCTGTATCTTTGATGAGCCAACAAGTATAGGAAACAACACAAACTTCATGGTAAGTGGAAGAATAAGTGAGTTAATTCCACAAGAAATAGTAATACTTCAGAAAATGATTCCAGATCTCAAGGAATATCATACATCATTTGTTAAATGTAAGGTAAATGGGATCAGGATGCAAATGATGTTGTAGCAAATGATGTTGTAGTAAGGGAACTGGTACTGTATTTGTAATTTGTATAATACTAAATCCGTTACTGCATCCAAAGTACATTCATTCTCATCTCAATATAACATTATTAGATGGTAGTAACAAAAATAATATCACAATGTCACTACTTGTATCCTATACATTTCAGGTTGCAGGTTGCAAATGCTCAGAGGCATGGACAGGCATGTACTGTGAACAAGACCTGGATGAATGTTTGGAAAACAAATGCTATGATAATACTACCTGTGTGGATATGGAAGCTCCTTCAAACGGATTCATGTGTGGGCCATGCCCTACAGGACTTAGTGGAAATGGAATAGAATGTTTTGGTGAGTACTCTTGGATTTTTTTGATATTCTGCTATATAGTAAGCATTTTAAAAAAATCATTTGCAAAATGCTGATAGAGCTGTGTTAGGTGTTTTCTATACTTTGCTTGGCCAAGAGTAAAACTAAAGTAAATATTCAAGGTCTTGAAATAAGACTTGACTCTTACTCTTGTGAATACTGGTCCCCTAAAAGTTATCTTTTTTTCAAACTGCTCTAGGTACTCTTTAGTACTAAAACAGCAATGTAAAATGTATTGACTGAATGTCTTAAATTAAACACACCAGGTATTACTACATACAATTTTTTTTATAATTTCTGTTGTATTTATTTTATTGTAATTTTTATCATTATATATACTTATTGCAGATATTAATGAATGCCAGCTCAACATGACAACCTGCGAACAGATTTGCGTTAATGTTCTGGGTGGATACAACTGTAGCTGCCAGGATGGCTACAAAGTGAACAAACTGAACAGCTCCAAGTGTGACGGTAATATAGTGTTTAAGTGTTCTAGATGTTCTGGCATGCTGGATATTCTATATTGCTAAAGTTACAACTAAAAAATGTCTAGACTTCTGCATAGTTTTGAATCACTTTCTACATAGGATGTAATCTTATTTACTAATGTGGTATTGAATGTTAACGAACAACGAGTAAAATATCCTGGTCGTTTTGCATCAGATGTTGATGAATGTGCCAATGGTACCTTTCCATGTGGTCAGAACGCAGAATGCACCAATATACCTGGAAACTACACATGCCAGTGTAGTTCTGGATATGAAGGCGATCCATACCTGCTGTGTACCGGTGAGTTCAGTGAATCAACTTTATTATTATTATTATTATTATTATTATGTTATCACTGTTCATGTCCCTTTTTATGTTGGAAATGTATCACCATGTGCAAATTATATAGTGAAGCTTGCCTGTGTGTACACACACTATAAAGGTGTTTCTGTTGCATAAATATGTGCAAGAGATAATTTTTTTTATATACACGGGATGTATTCGCTGAATCGAAACTGGCTAGAAATCTTAACAGTCATAATTATCTTATTTTTTCTATGCAGATATCAATGAATGCGCTGTTCAAAACACAACAGTATGCCCCACTCAAGCTGTCTGCATAAACACAAATGGGTCATTTACATGTGAATGTCTGCCAGGATATGGAGGGGAAAACTGCATGGGTAAGTTGGAACCATTATATACCTGGTGGCAAAATAAAGATCCAAGAATATTTATTGTAATGAAAATTAGACTATTTTATTATAGTATACTCATTAAAAAAATCAATCGTTTCTGCATCCAGAAATATTTAAGTTAGAAATACATTTACAATTCTTACAGTAAATGTAAGAATTAATATTCCTTTATTCATTATTAACAAAAGCTGCCTTATTATCATTTCAGATGTTGATGAATGTCTGGATAACTCCACCATCTGTCCTGTGCATTCTGAATGCACCAACACGCTTGGTTCCTATCAGTGTAACTGTATTGTTGGCTATGAGGGTACAAATTGCACAGACATTGATGAGTGTGCCAGAGGCGTAAACAACTGTAGTTTATGGGCTGAGTGTACCAACACTGATGGCTCCTATATCTGTGTGTGCAGGAGGGGATACTCTGGTGATGGCATTCTTTGTGAAGGTAAGATTTATTTTTTGCATTATGAAATTTATATGTAAATATACCAAAAAATATTATACAATTGCACAAAGTATTAGAAAAAATATATTTACCTGCTAAGATCCTGTAGAATAAATGATTTCACTTCAAATTGCAATGTCTTACAGATATCAATGAGTGCCAGTTAGATTCCAGCCTATGTGATGTAAACTTCAATTGCCTTAATACCAACGGTAGCTATACGTGCCAGTGCAAGCAAGGATATGAACTTGTAAACAGCTCCTGCGTGGGTATGTATAACGTTTCTGCGTGTAAATTATACCTGGATGATGAGGCAGCCTTGGTACTTTAATTCCAGCACCGTCTAATGAGATAGGAGTGGGAGACACCAGTATATGACAGGCCTTTTGTTTTTATCCTTACGTAGAGTGCAGCCAGGGATATCCAGCCATCTGGCCGTTCCAGGGCTGGAATGGTGTTACAATGAGAGTGCATAGTATTAAAGTATATGTTAATGTGAGTTTAGTTGCGTGTTAGTATCCTGTATGTTAGAATTCTTCAAGATCACCAATGTTTGGTGGTTTGTAACAAATATCCACTAATAACTTGTTAGCAGTCTCAATATATGTATAGTATCTACCCGCAAATGAGGCAATAACGCTGGTTTGACTTACAGACAGACCCCTCTTTTCTAAACAAAATGTAGCCCTCCAAATTAGTTGACCATTCATGCGTGTCATCCCACCATATTTACTTTACTTTACACCATATTTATAAGTCATAGTTTTTGATTTCAGCTATCAGCTCCAATTCCCCTATTTTACCAGTTAAGCATCTGGTATTTGCAAGCCTGCAATAAATGTCAAAGCCATGTTCCAGTTGTGATTTAATTTTGAAGTGGTTCATAGGCTTCTCCTTATTATCTGTACTAGCCACCATTACCAGGCCAGACTGGGGATAATGAGGCAGACCTGGCACTTTAAAGCTTGTGGCTGCCTAAGCATGGCTGATGTCTTGGTAAAACAGGCCACGCTTTACTTTTTATGTTCACGTAATGTATGGCCAGGCATTATCACAGATTATGGAGCAGCCCCCCCGGCATTTGCCTGGCGTGCCAGATGGCCAGTCTGCCCTTACAAAAAAATTACTGCAGTTTTTCTGAAGTAATACTGCTTTTTTGGACATGAAAAAACTGCAATACTGCACTTTTACTGCAGTATTACTGCACATTTACTGCAGTTTTACTGCATTTGTACTTCACTGTACTGCAGTTGTACTGCAGTTATTTTTGTACGGAAGTACAAATGCAATAAAGCTGCAGTACATTGAAGTACAACTGTAGGTTTGCAACATAAAAAAAAGTGTGGTAAATGTGCAGTAAAACTGCAGTACAGTGAAGTACAAATGCAGTAAAACTGCAGTAAATGTACAGTAATACTGCAGTAAAAGTGCAGTATTGCAGTTTTTTCATGTCCAGAAAATAGCAGTATTACTTCAGAAAAACTGCAGTAATTTTTTTGTAAGGGCAGACTGGCCATCTGGCCAGGGTCTGCCCTTTGCTCTTGTGCTCTTGTACTTATTAACAGTCTGGGGTCCCTGATTCCCTGGAACAGTTGGAAACTTGCTTCATGCTTTACCACATCACAGTAGCTTTAGTATGGAAAAATATCAACATAAATCTAAGACAAAAATCTAAAAACACACACATGCAGACATAAACACTTGTCAGCATGTATTTTCCTGGCAATAGGATAAATTAATTTTACCTCAAAATACAGATTTGATCTACTTCATTTTTTTTACTGTTGAACGCATTGGTAATTTATATATAATGTTTTTGTTCACAGATATTAATGAATGCAGCTACCTAACATATTGCGCAGGTTCACAGCAAATCTGTCAGAACACTGAGGGCAGTTTTGTATGTGACTGCAACCCAGGTTACACAAAAGACAATGGCAGATGTATAGGTAAGTGTCGATATTGTAATTTTTAGATTTTGACACTGTGGCATAACTACAGCGGTCTCAAGTGCCATGGGGCCCATGCCTCTACAGCATTTCCGACTTTTCCGACCTGGACTGCTACAGCATGGGAAGACATGGAATAGGGGGCAAGGGGGCAGAGAAGGCATAGCCAAGTTGTTTGAGGCCAATGATGGCACATACCAGCTGTTAGGGCAAAGGTGGCACATACAGGCTGTTTGGGGGTTAGGATGGCACTAATAAACTGCTTGGTTTCAAAGGCACATAAACTGTTTGGGGAAAAGGTGGCAGTCACAAGTTGTTTAGGGCAAAGTTGGTGCTGCAGCAGATGGTACTTCATGTCATTCTCTCTAAATCATTTGTCAGTTTTTTCAATAGAAATAGATCTGGTTTGTAAAAGTTTTCAGAAGCCCTATCTGTAAAGCAATAGAGTGTAACAAAGAGCTAGTTCTTAATCTTTTCATTATAAGGTGTACATTATAAATAAGCTCTCATAATATGCTTCTATGTTATCTTTATGTATAATTACCTGACTTATCCTTTTCTCAGATATTGATGAGTGTGCCTCTCAGGACACCAACAATTGCTCAAGTAATGCGTTATGCTCCAATGTGGCTGGGTCATTTCACTGCCAATGCTTAACAAATTTCACTGGAGATGGTGTGATTTGTAATGGTAAGGAATAGAGATAATGTTTTGTAATCTGTGGGCATGCATATGTGTTTAACTAGGTCAAGAGTCTGAAATTGTGAACTGCAAAACCGGTTGACGTACTTACAGCCATGGGTGTTGGTGGAAAAAAAATATCCTGGGGTACTTCCTAGCAACAATCCTACCTGTCTTGCCATATTAACCAACACCAGCCATACCATTCCTTACCCCGTAGTCACCTTCTGGAGCTATAAGGCCTCTTTTACTATTCTCTTCCATAGTACTCATAGTACTCCATTACTACTATAACACCATAATAGAATAATAATAAATATATATAAAATGAATGATACAGTACTTAACTCCCACTTCCCAGCAATCCCCCCTCTTAACGCTATTGGTAAATAATATGAGCCCCCTTCCAACAAGTCATAGGCCATTGATGATACCTATAAGGGAGCAGATATGTGAGCATTTAATGGTAGACACCCTCAAGAAGCATGGTATCAAAATCTTTTTAAATCGATTCCCTCAGTCACCCAGTTTCCTGTGCCCATGATGACAGATTCAATTTAGAAAATATTGTCAAACAGCAAAACAATAACTAACCATCAGTTTCAATAAAATGTGTGTTTTTCTTCAAGTTCTTGCTATGATTAATCAATGGACATCACAGAGTGGCAATTTTTCTGCTGTAATGTTGTAATGTTGATGAAATAAATGTCTTCCAGCTATTAACGAATGCGACCTCGACATATCAAATTGTGAACAAATTTGTTCAAGTTATCTCGGTGGACACGTCTGCAGTTGTGAGAGAGGCTATGAAGTGAATAACCTGAACAACTCTAAATGTGACGGTAAACCAATGTTTATTATATAGTATACTGCAAGTAAATGACAAGTTTCAATGGTTTATACCGTTAAATGTAGAGTTTGATGTGATGCTTATTGCACAGTGTGCTAAAGTTCTAATAGTAACATGCAGTGTGATTTATGTTGTATATATACTGTATCTTGTTTGGTATGTTATTTTGATAATCAGAGAACTATGCTTAAAATCGGCATTCTGGCTTCTTCCAATCAGATATTGATGAATGTGCAAATGGCACCTCTCCGTGCGGTCATAATGCTGACTGTACCAATCTAGTTGGAAACTACACATGTCGGTGCAAGGCTGGGTACAAAGGAGACCCGTACACATTATGTGTTGGTGAGTTTAATGAAACACTTCTCAGAATATACATTGACAATATAAATTGATATATATATATATATATAATTGAACATGTTCCACTCTTTGCCTTGTTGTTATATATTTTTTTTAGACATATAACCTGCCTTTTGTACAATTTCAGATGTTGATGAATGTCTGGATAACTCCACCATCTGTCCTGTGCATTCTGAATGCACCAACACGCTTGGTTCCTATCAGTGTAACTGTATTGCTGGCTATGAGGGTACAAATTGCGCAGACATTGATGAGTGTGCCAGAAACAAAAACAACTGTAGTTTATGGGCTGAGTGTACCAACACTGATGGCTCCTATATCTGTGTGTGCAGGAGGGGATACTCTGGTGATGGTATACAATGTAAAGGTAAGATGTGACTACATTGATTTATTGATCTATCTATCTATCTATCTATCTATCTATCTATCTATCTATCTATCTATCTATCTATCTATCTATCTATCTATCTATCTATCTCTCTAGAGTGAATGAGTTTAGAAGGCAAATGTTAAGCTTGAAATTTCTACAAAGTATGCCCCATTTTAATGTTTACTTAAAACTGAACTTTTACTTACATTTCTAAACATAAGTAATTACACGTTGTGTTCTTTCTTGTTGTGTTGTGTTGTTGTGTTATTTCTTGTTCTTTCTTGTTGGTATATGAATCATACTAACTTTAAAAAAACAAAACAAATATGTGAAATATTGGGACAAATGTTAAAATATATGGTTGGATAAAAAACTATACCTATGGAAGTGACTGTGAATGTGGGGTGCTAATAAATAACTCTCTTATTTTCTTAATTTAGTGGTACAGTATATCATTTATACGCCAGATGGCTGGTGTAATCTGTAAAACATTTGGCTACCTGCTGAATACACAGTTACACTTGCATCCAGCTTGCACACACCCTGCTTATTTTATTTTTGTTGTTGTTGTTTTATCACAAATCAATGCCTTTAGGTCAGTGAAATGAGCCGAGAGAGTTCTGGTTGCTTAAGAGTCACTTGGAGACCCCTGGGGTAGTATTAGGGGTCTGCGCACAAACTCCACTGGATAACAATAGAGTTAAAATGTCTTATACCAACAGACTTCATGCTTAGGAAAGCAGTGGATAATGGGAAAAGGCCAGTGCTCTCTGACCCATGCCACATGCAAAAGAACCATAACAAAAATTACACTTCTTTCTAGGTTTTGCTTTTACGTTAAACATTTTGTTGAGGTAAAAGACCAATGCACGACCATCTTATTGAAAATACCTCTGTTTTGTAGATATTAACGAATGCCAACTTTATGCCGGTGCATGCAAAATCAACTCAGATTGCTTTAACACCAATGGCAGCTACGAGTGCCCGTGCAAGCAAGGATATGAGCTTGTAAATACCTTCTGCATAGGTATGTATCATGATTCTTCATATGACACAAATAGAGGTTGTGTCCACTTAAAACAATTATCTCAATAATCTGCACACATGCTTGAATCCTGGTCTAGAAGATTTCTGAATTGTTTAATGTAGACTAAACACGTTTGCAACAGATCGTTTGCCCTTTCTCACAAAGGAACCAATATGCAAAATCTAAACCCTATCTAACGTACGTGCTGTAAGGTGAAGCAAGTAACTTCATTTTATATTTAACTGAGGCACAGACGCGAAAGGATAATAATTGCAAGATGTGATATTTTGCAGATATTAATGAATGCAACCTCGCCGCCAGGATATGTGACATAAACTCTGTTTGCATTAACACCGATGGCAGCTATGAGTGCCAGTGCAAACAAGGATATAAACTCGTGAACAACATCTGTGTAGGTATGTATAACGGTCCAACAGGTGACGCTAACAGATCAACCGTTTATATACATTATGATATATTTTGTTTGTAACGTGTCCTGGATGTTTGTGCTCTGCTGTTTACCTGTTTTGTATTCATGTAAGTAAAATACTGCATAGTTTTCCACCTGATGAGAGGCTTCACAGAGTAAATAGAATACAAAAGCACTCCATTGCATCAATGTATTCATCACTCTTCATCATGTAAATCAAGGCCTCAGTATATGTTATAGGGAGTAGGGTCTCCTGTTAACCACGGGGGGCAGCTGATTGCCCCACTCCTGTGCACTCCCGATGTGCTGTGGGGTGGAAGGTAGTGAAATAACCCCAATGTCACTTCTGTCCTTGATTAGATATTTTTTTGTTTATGCTAATAAATGTAAATGTGCTATTTTGACAGATATTGATGAGTGTGCCTCTCCCAGTACTAACAACTGCTCCAGTAATGCAGTCTGCTCTAATGTAGCTGGATCCTTTCACTGTCAGTGTTTCATAAATTACACTGGAGATGGAATCAACTGCACTGGTAAGGAACATAGAATACATAACGTTATGTTATATGTATGTGTTACATTTAGGCTAAACAAGCATTCCTATTATGAATGTAAAACTGTTAATTACTAAATGTTTAGCTGTTATGTTCACTATTTTTTGTTTTGTATTTTATGCTTTTTGTACACGTTGCATGCTTTTACAAATCAAAGTGGAGGGTATACTAAAATTTTGCCCATCTCACCACACATTGTACCTTGACACATTTTCTGGGTGGACACATCTGCAGCTGTCAAAAAGGCTACAAAGTTAATAAACTGAACAGCTCCAAGTGTGATGGTGATATGGTGTTCATAATATTTTATAGTGTATACTGTGCAGTATAGAACAAGGTGTTTTGTTACACTTATTATACATTGTTGTACTGTATTGTACAGCACACTGTAGTGTTTACTATGCAATATGCTGCTTGGTATTGTGTGGTATATATTATGAAGTATAATGCATGTATAGTTTAGTATTTAATATACAGCACACTGAACAATGATGTTCTGCTACTGCATATTAAAATGCAAATATGATGTAGGGTATACTTACACAATGAAATTCATGTCTTTGTTAAACATAACTTTCTATTAAGGTACTAGGCGTCACAAGTAGTCAAATACTGCCATACTTATTAGATAAGTGAAACTGGATGATGGATACCCTATTGATGTAAAGTTCTAGCTACAAAAGCGAGGGAGGTATTGTATTAGGTAATCACATATTATTTTATGTTACAGACATCAATGAGTGCCAGCTCAATACCAGCATATGTGGTATAAACTCAGATTGTCTTAACACCGAAGGCAGCTTTGAATGCCAATGCAAGCAAGGTTATGAACTTATAAATGGCTCCTGCATAGGTATGTGCCATTGTTTTTTTACAGATGCTACTAACCGATAAAATAGTTTTTCTGAATACCTAAAATCTTGTTAATTGCATGTTTTTGTCCCATGTTCAATAAGTTATTTTATTTTGCGTCAGTAAATATGTTATCATACATTTTCAGAGCTAGAAAATATGCTCGGGTTTTCAGCAAATCAGTAGACAATGCAGAAGGCAGAATGTTTATGACGACATTGATTACAGAAGGAAAAAATACAGTTATTTACTCTTCTTTCAATGTATGATTTTAATACCACTAGCAATATAGAGAACAGAAAATGCTAAATTAAGACATGCCAGATTGTTGAGATGAGATGGTTAGCAGCATGGAGAAACTCTTAGAATAATTGTAATCAGGGCAGATTAATTATAGAATTTAACAACATTTTGTATGTCTGTTTTTCCAGCTGCATAGACTCAAACATTAATCATTAATCAGGATATATCATGTGCATGTTTAAATCCCCTTACTGCGTTAACCTCTACCAGTTTGGCTGTTCAACTTATCTACCCTAAGTAAAAAAAAATCAATTACATCTAAGCCTCTGACCTTCTACTGTAGTTTGAACTTTTGTTCTGTTCAGTAATGGGCGATAAAGCCGAGGAGCACACTAACTCTCCCTACCTATTTTTGCCGCTTACTTCTGGTCAACTTTCTTTCCTGTCCTGAAATATGGCCCTGCATGTAATGGAAGCTACAAGATAAATGCAAACTCGTTTACTGGTATCTGAAAAATAGTGCTATAAAACTGCCATTCCTATATACATTTGTTACTATATTCATACATGCGTTTGCATTTTTTTCTGTTTCAGAATCAGAATTCACTTCAACGGTAACACCAGTAACAAAGACTAGTCAAGAACCAGTTACATATGCCAGCATTATAACTTCAGCACTATTAAACACTCTACGTACAATATTCCATCAAACAACAAATGACAGCTCACCCCCTCAGAATGACAACAGCACGGCCAGTGTGCTACCAATTACTGGCGATAGAATTAATACTTCCACAGGCTCAAGTACTTCAAGCACAGCACCTACACCTACAATAAATGCGGCATCAGCATCAACAGATACCCAAGAGACAGATGCACCATATGTAACTTCCAACAGACACAAATCCACAACAAATGTAGCATCATTAACTTCAGCAACTGAAGTGATCACAACAAATGTTAGGTTAGGAACATCAGTTGCACAAGAAACAGCAACAAACACTGCATCAATAAAAGAAATGGGAACAAATGAAGCACTGATAACATCAGCAACTGAAGTTAACTCAACAGATGTTGCACCTGTATCAACAGCTATACATCAAACCACAACCAATGTGGCAACTGCAAAAACAGATAGAGAAGAAAACACAACTCATTTTGCAGCAGTGTCAACATCTACACAGGAAACAGGAACAAACATTACATTGGTAACATCAACTACAGACAACACTACAAATACTGCATCTACAGAAGAAACATTCACTAATGTGACATCAGTAATCTCAACAACAGAAGAATCCACAACAAATGTGGCACCATTAGCATCAGCTACTGAAGGAAGCACAACACATGTTATACCTGTATCAAAATCTACCCAAGAAACAGCATCAAACACAGCACCTCCATCTTCAAGTAAAGAAGAAACCACAACAAATATACTGACATCTACACAAAATGTGACAAATATGACATCTGTAACATCAGCCCCACAGGAGCTCACTGGGAATGCTACAACTTTATCACAAACTACATACAAAACCACAACAATGGATGTGCCTGTATTAACATTTTCACAACAAACAGGGACAAATATGTCATCTGTAACATCCACTACAGAAGGAACTACAGCAAATGCTGGCTTAGTAACATCAGTTGCACAAGTAACAGCAACAAACACTATATCATCATCTATACCTACGAAGGAGACCGTAACAAATGAAGGGCTGACAATGTCACCAACACAAGAGACGTCAACACATGCTGCATCTGTATCAACAGCTATACATCAAACCACAACCAATGTGGCACCCTCAAAAACAGCTAGAGGAGAAATTACAACTAACTTTTCAGCAGTTTCAACATCTATACCGGAAACAAGAACAAACACTATGTCTGGAACAGTAACTACAGACAACACCACAAATAACACTACATCTTTCTCAACGTCTACAGAAGAAAGTCCAACTAATGTTATATCAGAAACATCAACAAAAGGAGAAAACCCAACAAATGTGGCATCAGCATCGACAGATGCACCATACGTAACTTCGGACAGACACAAATCCACAACAAATGTAGCGTCAGTAACTTCAGCAACTAAAGTGATCACAACAAATGTTACGTTAGGAACATCAGTCGCACAAGAACCAGGAAATAGCACTGCATCAATATCTACACCTACAGAAGAAACGGTAACAAATGAAGCATTGATAACATCAGCAGCAGAAGTTAACTCAACAGATGTTGCACCTGTATCAACAGCTATACATCAAACCACAACCAATGTGGCAACTGCAAAAACAGATAGAGAAGAAAACACAACAAATATACTGACATCTACACAAAATGTCACAAATACGTTAGTAACATCAGTCGCACAAGAACCAGGAAACAACACTGCATCAACGTCTACACCTACAGAACAAACGGTAACAAATAAAGCATTGATAACATCAGCAACAGAAGTTAACTCAACAGATGTTGCACCTGTATCAACAGCTATACGTCAAACCACAACCAATGTGGCAACTGCAAAAACAGATAGAGAAGAAAACACAACTCATTTTGCAGCAGTGTCAACATCTACACAAGAAACACGAACAAACATTATGTTGGTAACATCAACTACAGACAACACTACAAATACTGCATCTACAGAAGAAACATTCACAAATGTGACATCAGTAATCTCAACAACAGATGAAAGTACAACAAATGCTGCATCATCATCAATGTATACACAAGAGACAGCAACGCATGTGCCATATGTAACTTCCAGTACTGAAGAATCCACAACAAATGCGGCACCATTAACATCAGCTACTGAAGGAAGCACAACAAATGTTATACCTGTATCAAAATCTACCCAAGAAACAGTATCAAACACAGCACCTCCATCTTCAAGTAAAGAAGAAACCACAACAAATATACTGACATCTACACAAAATGTGACAAATATGGCATCTGTAACACCAGCCCCACAGGAGCTCACTGGAAATGCTGCAACTGTATCACAAGCTACATACAAAACCACAACAATTGATGTGCCTGTATTAACATTTTCACAACAAACAGGGACAAATATGGCATCTGTAACATCCACTACAGAAGGAACTACAGCAAATGCTGGCTTAGTAACATCAGTTGCACAAGTAACAGCAACAAACACTGCATCATCATCTATACCTACGGAAGAAACCGTAACAAATGAAGGGCTGACAATGTCACCAACACAAGAGACTTCAACACATGCTGCATCTGTATCAACAGCTATACATCAAACCACAACAAATGTGGCACCCTCAAAAACAACTAGAGAAGAAATTACAACTGACTTTGCAGCAGTGTCAACATCTATACTGGAAACAAGAACAAGCACTATGTCTGTAACATTAACTACAGACAACACCACAAATAAGACTACATCTTTCTCAACGTCTACAGAAGAAAGTCCAACTAATGTTATATCAGAAACATCAACAAAAGAAGAAAACACAACAAATGTGGCATCAGCATCAACAGATACACAAGAGACAGATGCACCATATGTAACTTCAGACAGACACAAATCCACAACAAATGTAGCGTCAGTAACTTCAGCAACTAAAGTGATCACAACAAATATTACGTTAGGAACATCAGATGCACAAGAAACAGCAACAAACACTGCATCAACATCTACACCTACAGAAGAAATGGGAACAAATGAAGCATTGATAACATCAGCAACAGAAGTTAACTCAACAGATGTTGCACCTGTATCAACAGCTATACATCAAACCACAACCAATGTGGCAACTGCAAAAACAGATAGAGAAGAAAACACAACTCATTTTACAGCAGTGTCAACGTCTACACAGGAAACAGGAACAAACATTATGTTGGTAACACCAACTACAAACAACACTACAAATACTGCACCTACAGAAGAAATATTCACTAATGTGACATCAGTAATCTCAACAACAGATGAAAGTACAACAAATGCTGCATCATCATCAATGTATACACAAGAGACAGCAACGTATGTGCCATATGTAACTTCCAATACAGAAGAATCCACAACAAATGCGGCACCATTAACATCAGCTACTGAAGGAAGCACAACAAATGTTATACCTGTATCAAAATCTACCCAAGAAACAGCATCAAACACAGCACCTCCATCTTCAAGTAAAGAAGAAACCACAACAAATATACTGACATCTACACAAAATGTGACAAATATGGCATCTGTAACATCAGCTCCAAAAGAGTTCACTGGAAATGCTGCAACTATATCACAAGCTACATACAAAACCACAACAATTGATGTGCCTGTATTAACATTTTCACAACAAACAGGGACAAATATGGCATCTGTAACATCCACTACAGAAGGAACTACAGCAAATGCTGGCTTAGTAACATCAGTTGCACAAGGAACAGCAACAAACACTGCATCATCATCTATACATACAGAAGAAACCGTAACAAATGAAGGGCTGACAATGTCACCAACACAAGAGACGTCAACACATACTGCATCTGTATCAACAGCTATAGATCAAACCACAACAAATGTGACACCCTCAAAAACAACTAGAGGAGAAATTACAACTAACTTTGCAGCAGTGTCAACATCTATACCGGAAACAAGAACAAACACTATGTCTGTAACATTAACTACAGACAACACCACAAATAAGACTACATCTTTCTCAACGTCTACAGAAGAAAGTCCAACTAATGTTATAGCAAAAACATCAACAAAAGAAGAAAACACAACAAATGTGGCATCAGCATCAACAGATACACAAGAGACAGATGCACCATATGTAACTTCGGACAGACACAAATCCTCAACAAATGTAGCGTCAGTAACTTCAGCAACTAAAGTGATCACAACAAATGTTACTTTAGGAACATCAGATGCACAAGAAACAGCAACAAACACTGCATCGACATCTACACCTACAGAAGAAATGGGAACAAATGAAGCATTGATAACATCAGCAACAGAAGTTAACTCAACAGATGTTGCATCTGTATCAACGGCTATACATCAAACCACAACCAATGTGGCAACTGCAAAAACAGATAGAGAAGAAAACACAACTCATTTTGCAGCAGTGTCAACATCTACACAAGAAACAGGAACAAACATTATGTTGGTAACATCAACTACAGACAACACTACAAATACTGCATCTACAGAAGAAACATTCACTAATGTGACATCAGTAATCTCAACAACAGAAGAATCCACAACAAATGTGGCACCATTAACGTCAGCTACTGAAGGAAGCACAACAAATGTTATACCTGTATCAAAATCTACCCAAGAAACAGCATCAAACACAGCACCTCCATCTTCAAGTAAAGAAGAAACCACAACAAATATACTGACATCTACACAAAATGTGACAAATATGGCATCTGTAACACCAGCCCCACAGGAATTCACTGCGAATGCTGCAACTATATCACAAGCTACATACAAAACCACAACAACTGATGTGCCTGTATTAACATTTTCACAACAAACAGGGACAAATATGGCATCTGTAACATCCACTACAGAAGGAACTACAGCAAATGCTGGCTTAGTAACATTAGTTGCACAAGGAACAGCAACAAACACTGCATCATCATCTATACCTACGGAAGAAACCGTAACAAATGAAGGGCTGACAATGTCACCAACACAAGAGACTTCAACACATGCTGCATCTGTATCAACAGCTATACATCAAACCACAACAAATGTGGCAACTGCAAAAACAACTAGAGAAGAAATTACAACTGACTTTGCAGCAGTGTCAACATCTATACCGGAAACAAGAACAAACACTATGTCTGTAACATTAACTACAGACAACACCACAAATAAGACTACATCTTTCTCAACGTCTACAGAAGAAAGTCCAACTAATGTTATATCAGAAACATCAACAAAAGGAGAAAACCCAACAAATGTGGCATCAGCATCAACAGATACACAAGAGACAGATGCACCATATGTAACTTCAGACAGACACAAATCCTCAACAAATGTAGCGTCAGTAACTTCAGCAACCAAAGTGATCACAACAAATGTTACGTTAGGAACATCAGATGCACAAGAAACAGCAACAAACACTGCATCGACATCTACACCTACAGAAGAAATGGGAACAAATGAAGCATTGATAACATCAGCAACAGAAGTTAACTCAACAGATGTTGCATCTGTATCAACAGCTATACATCAAACCACAACCAATGTGGCAACTGCAAAAACAGATAGAGACGAAAACACAACTCATTTTGCAGCAGTGTCAACATCTACACAAGAAGCAGGAACAGATATTATGTTGGTAACATCAACTACAGACAACACTACAAATACTGCATCTACAGAAGAAACATTCACTAATGTGACATCAGTAATTTTAACAACAGAAGAATCCACAACAAATGTGGCACCATTAACGTCAGCTACTGAAGGAAGCACAACACATGTTATACCTGTATCAAAATCTACCCAAGAAACAGCATCAAACACAGCACCCCCTTCTTCAAGTAAAGAAGAAACCACAACAAATATATTGACGTCTACACAAAATGTGTCAAATATGGCATCTGTAACATCAACCCCACAGGAATTCACTGCGAATGCTGCAACTATATCACAAGCTACATACAAAACCACAACAATTGATGTGCCTGTATTAACATTTTCACAACAAACAGGGACAAATATGGCATCTGTAACATCCACTACAGAAGGAACTACAGCAAACGCTGGCTTAGTAACATCAGTTGCACAAGGAACAGCAACAAACACTGCATCATCATCTATACCTACGGAAGAAACCGTAACAAATGAAGGGCTGACAGTGTCACCAACACAAGAGACTTCAACACATGCTGCATCTGTATCAACAGCTATAAATCAAACCACAACAAATGCGACATCCTCAAAAACAACTAGAGAGGAAATTACAACTGACTTTGCAGCAGTGTCAACATCTATACCGGAAACAAGAACAAACACTATGTCTGTAACATTAACTACAGACAACACCACAAATAAGACTACATCTTTCTCAACGTCTACAGAAGAAAGTCCAACTAATGTTATATCAGAAACATCAACAAAAGAAGAAAACACAACAAATGTGGCATCAGCATCAACAGATACACAAGAGACAGATGCACCATATGTAACTTCAGACAGACACAAATCCTCAACAAATGTAGCGTCAGTAACTTCAGCAACCAAAGTGATCACAACAAATGTTACGTTAGGAACATCAGATGCACAAGAAACAGCAACAAACACTGCATCAACATCTACACCTACAGAAGAAATGGGAACAAATGAAGCATTGATAACATCAGCAACAGAAGTTAACTCAACAGATGTTGCATCTGTATCAACAGCTATACATCAAACCACAACCAATGTGGCAACTGCAAAAACAGATAGAGACGAAAACACAACTCATTTTGCAGCAGTGTCAACATCTACACAAGAAACAGGAACAAACGTTATGTTGGTAACACCAACTACAGACAACACTACAAATACTGCATCTACAGAAGAAACATTCACTAATGTGACATCAGTAATTTTAACAACAGAAGAATCCACAACAAATGTGGCACCATTAACGTCAGCTACTGAAGGAAGCACAACACATGTTATACCTGTATCAAAATCTACCCAAGAAACAGCATCAAACACAGCACCCCCATCTTCAAGTAAAGAAGAAACCACAACAAATATACTGACATCTACACAAAATGTGACAAATATGGCATCTGTAACATCAGCTCCAAAAGAGTTCACTGGAAATGCTGCAACTATATCACAAGCTACATACAAAACCACAACAATTGATGTGCCGGTATTAACATTTTCACAACAAACAGGGACAAATATGGCATCCACTGTGACATCCACTACAGAAGGAACCACAGCTGGCTTAGTAACATCAGTTGCACAAGGAACAGCAACAAACACTGCATCATCATCGATACCTACAAAAGAGACCGTAACAAATGAAGTACTGACAATGTCACCAACACAAGAGACTTCAACACATGCTGCATCTGTATCAACAGCTATAAATCAAACCACAACAAATGCGACATCCTCAAAAACAACTAGAGAGGAAATTACAACTGACTTTGCAGCAGTGTCAACATCTATACCGGAAACAAGAACAAACACTATGTCTGTAACATTAACTACAGACAACACCACAAATAAGACTACATCTTTCTCAATGTCTACAGAAGAAAGTCCAACTAATGTTATATCAGAAACATCAACAAAAGAAGAAAACACAACAAATGTGGCATCAGCATCAACAGATACACAAGAGACAGATGCACCATATGTAACTTCAGACAGACACAAATCCTCAACAAATGTAGCGTCAGTAACTTCAGCAACCAAAGTGATCACAACAAATGTTACGTTAGGAACATCAGATGCACAAGAAACAGCAACAAACACTGCATCAACATCTACACCTACAGAAGAAATGGGAACAAATGAAGCATTGATAACATCAGCAACAGAAGTTAACTCAACAGATGTTGCATCTGTATCAACAGCTATACATCAAACCACAACCAATGTGGCAACTGCAAAAACAGATAGAGACGAAAACACAACTCATTTTGCAGCAGTGTCAACATCTACACAAGAAACAGGAACAAACGTTATGTTGGTAACACCAACTACAGACAACACTACAAATACTGCATCTACAGAAGAAACATTCACTAATGTGACATCAGTAATTTTAACAACAGAAGAATCCACAACAAATGTGGCACCATTAACGTCAGCTACTGAAGGAAGCACAACACATGTTATACCTGTATCAAAATCTACCCAAGAAACAGCATCAAACACAGCACCCCCTTCTTCAAGTAAAGAAGAAACCACAACAAATATACTGACATCTACACAAAATGTGACAAATATGGCATCTGTAACATCAGCTCCAAAAGAGTTCACTGGAAATGCTGCAACTATATCACAAGCTACATACAAAACCACAACAATTGATGTGCCGGTATTAACATTTTCACAACAAACAGGGACAAATATGGCATCTGTGACATCCACTACAGAAGGAACCACAGCTGGCTTAGTAACATCAGTTGCACAAGGAACAGCAACAAACACTGCATCATCATCGATACCTACAAAAGAGACCGTAACAAATGAAGTACTGACAATGTCACCAACACAAGAGACTTCAACACATGCTGCATCTGTATCAACAGCTATAAATCAAACCACAACAAATGCGACATCCTCAAAAACAACTAGAGAGGAAATTACAACTGACTTTGCAGCAGTGTCAACATCTATACCGGAAACAAGAACAAACACTATGTCTGTAACATTAACTACAGACAACACCACAAATAAGACTACATCTTTCTCAACGTCTACAGAAGAAAGTCCAACTAATGTTATATCAGAAACATCAACAAAAGAAGAAAACACAACACATGTGGCATCAGCATCAACAGATACCCAAAAAACAGATGCACCATACGTAACTTCGGACAGACACAAATCCTCAACAAATGTTGCATCTGTATTGACAGCTACACAAAACATCACAACAAATCAGGTATCTGTAGTAACAGCTAGAGAGGAAACCACACCTACCTTTGCAGCTGTGTCAATATCTACACAGAAAGCAACCACATATGCTACATCTGTAACATCAGCTGCAGAAGACACCACAAATCATACTGAATCTGCCTCTACAAAAAAAGGTTTAACTAATGTGACATCAGTAACATCAACAACAGAACAAAATACAGCAAATGCTTTATCAGCATCAACATTAAGGCAAGAAACAGGAACAGATCTGACATTTGTACCTTCAGATAGAGAAGAACCAACAACAAATGTAGCATCGTTAACTTCAGCTACTGAAAAAAACACACCAAATGTTACATCATCTACACCAGCTGGAAATGTTCCACCTTCTGTACCATCTACAAGTACAAGCAGAGGAAGTATTGCTACCATTGCAACAGTAAAGACACCTCTAATAACTAATGCTACATCTGTATTTCCAACAACAGCAAATACTTTAACAACGCCATTTACACCAACAGCAACTACTTCAAATTCGCTATCATCCACAACTACAGGTACAGTAAGTACTGCTGTCTCTGAATCAGCTACACCACCAACCACAATGGCAAATACTACATCTACAATACCGTCAACAGAAACTATTTCAAAAATGGTATCGTCTTCATCTCCAAGCACAGTAGGTACTACTACATCACAACTTATAAATGCTACATCTATAACACCAAATACTTCTACATATGAATTATCAGCTGACCCACACACAATGATGGCAAACTCTAATTCTATTACACTGTCTACACCAAGAAAAAATACTTCAGAGTCTCCATCACCTACCACTACAATCACAGTAAGTACTGCAGCCTCTAAGTCATTAACTACATCACAAAGAATGATAACGAATACTATGACAGTAACATCATCTGCACCAAGAGCAGAAACAAATTCAAATCCAGCATCTACTTCAGCAGCAAGTACTTCAAATGTTTTATCTTCTATGACTACAACCACAATGAATACTGTAGCCTCTAAATATTCAGCTACACCACCAACCACAGCAAATGATTCAACTGTAACAGCAACTACAGCATTAAAAACATCAGCATCTAAACCAACTACACCAACTACAGCATCAGAAACTGTATTATCTACAAATACAATAGGTGTAACTGCTTCTGAATATTCAGTTTCACCTACACAAACACCAAATTTAACATCAACCAATGCAGCATTTACATCATCTACAACTACCACTCCATTATCAACTAAACTGCAAACAAATGTTATGTCTGTAACAAGCTCTATGTTGACAATGAATACTTCAACACTTGTGTCATCCACAACGTCAATAACATCAAGTACCACCACTGTATCACCACCCACATCGCCACTAACAAATGCTACATCCATAACAGCATCCACACCAGCAACATTAAGCACTTCAGCATCATCTGTAGCCATAAGCACAACAAGCACTGCCACTTCTGTGCCCCCAGCCTCCGCTGCAACAACGAATGCTACATCTGCAATACCATCTGTACCAACATCTGTAGCGTCTATAACAGCGAGGACAGCAAGAACTACTACTTCTGCATCATCATCTACAACACCAATAACAAATGCTACATCTGTAACAGCATCTACAACCACAACATTAGTTAATTCTACATCTGCATCACATACTAGCACAGCAAGTACTGCTACCCCTGTATCATCGAATAAGCCACAAATGACAAACACCACATCTTTTCTCACCTCAACGAGAAGTACAGCTAGTACTGCTTCATCAACGTTATCATCAACTACATTAACAACTGTGACTTCTTCATCTACATCTACAAGGCCAACAAGTAGTACCATTACCCCTACTACTGCAACAACTGTAACTTGGATACAAGGTATGTCAGAGTGTGTTATATTATTTCAAAGGGCAAGCTTAGCTAAAAATCAAAATTGATTTCACAAAACTATTGGATCATTCAATATGAACATGAGTTTAAATACCTATATGAATGATATGAATGGCATGTGCTCATGAATAGAATAGAATAAAGACTATAATAAATGTGTTCATAAAAAATAAAACAGCCAAAATATATATATATATATATATATATTTAGAGTGCATAATATGGACATTCTTCTATTTACATTATGTTTTCTGAAGTATGATAACTTATTTGTAAATTATCAACATGCCACTAATATTTCAAATAATTCTTTGTGTGTTGTCTAGCTGTAACCCTTTTTGATTACGGTGCTAGTTTTGGAGATACCAAGTTTGTACAGAGAACAACTGACTTTGCATCTCCAGTGTTCCAGCCAATTATAGGATTTCCATTTGGTAACAGACTCAGGAATTTTATATATGTGAGTATAGATTCCAGCGCTGCATATCCTCTGTTCTCTCCAATGCATGGTCCTTGGTGCAGGATAGAATTAATATTTTTTTTGTATCTTCTTTTATAGTACACAGACAATGGGCAGATTATCTTCCCTGTATCTAAAAACAATGTCTTCTCATACACCAACCCACCAGCCAGTGGATTTACTAATGATTTCGACGTGGCCATGATCGCTGTCTTTTGGGACGATACTGATTTTTCCAGAAACACAGGAACTACGTACTATCAGGTTTGTATATCTGTTACTTTGGAATGTTGAGAATATTTCTTATTTTTGTAAGATGGGGTTGTCTTTGTTATATCTTACTACCCTATTCAATTAAACTTGTAATCATTATTTTGTAATTTGATAACAAAAGGAATATTCAGGGAACAGTGCTACTGTGATTCAGAGAGTGGAATCAATGATCCAGAAGTACGCAAATAGCACATACACAGCTCAGTGGTCCTTGAAAATAACTTGGGAGAATGCGCCTTCCTATCCAGCTAAGGATAATAACAAGGTAAGCAAAGGACATTTATTTAACTGAGAGAAACCAAACTCTCCAGAGACTATATTCTTATTTATGAGTTAATAATAATTCAGTAACAATTTGAATTTTGTATTTAGACTAACACATACCAGGCTATTCTGACCACGGATGGTTATATTTCATATGTCCTGATGATGTATAAAGATGGCGGAATGAACTGGGATGTATCCAATCACATTTCTAACCTTGTCATTGGCTATAGCAGGTAAAGTTGTATAGCTTTTTTTGTTTTTTTTTTGTTTTTTTCTGCTTAAAGAGAGGAAATGACAATTATAACTTATTTATTAATATTAGATAGTGAATTGGCAAACAGAGTTGTTGGTCCTCACATCCAGTGCGTCATTTAAATGTATTGTGTTGTCTTGGAAATAGTATATATGCTTTTTAATTTATATAGTGGGAATGGTGATGGATTTTACAAAAATGATGAGCTAATGAAAAAAGCAGCTGCCGAGAAATATCGTCCATCAAATTACGTGGGCATCGATGCAGGTATTCAGAAAAATCTGAAAAGAAATGTTTTTTTGTCAAATATTATAGATGAAAGGGCAGTTACCTGGCACAGCAGGACAGTCCCAGAAAAACAGGACTGTTCTGCAAAAAACCATGGTATTGTAGTTAGTTGTACTTATTATAATTTGTCATATTTGTTTGCATGTAATATAGATTTAAAAAAAAATGCAGCTTTACACATGAAGTCAATTTAATATAAGTTGATTTAAAGTGTATATTTGTATTTGCTATAACCAACAGAAAGCTCTAAGATGTCAAATAACTGGTAGTTCTAATTTCACAATCACTTCTCATATCTCCTGTAGTTTTCTATAGAATACATTGTTTTTTTTTTCTTAGCCTCAGTTGCTTTTCCTTTTTTTTATGCAGCCTTACGAGGTGTTTGGATGTACACGTTGAACAGTGAAGCTCTGCAAAATAATCGTATGAGGTGCCTTAGCTGGTATATTTCTGAACCCGAACCAACAGGTTGGAACTCTGGCCTACTGTCCTGTCCCTGTTTATACCAGCAGGGTCTATCTGATTTCCGCTACAGAACAACCAAAGCAGGTATGAAGAGCATTCTGTCATAATTTCACACACACACACACACACACTACAAAGAAGGAAATATTAATTTCAAAAACAAGATCTGTGAGTCAAAAATAAAGTGATCATTAAGCTTCTATTAAAAGTGTACACATACTTTCTAACTCCTTTTTTCAAATAAACCTTGGTCAGAGGCAAATTATTTCACAAACAAAAAGAAAAACTATACGTTGCACTTCAGGCCATTTTACCTTGCATATTTACCTTGCATTTTTCATGTACTTTGGTGCATTTTACTGCATGCATTGTTACATAGTTAGTTAGGTTAACAATGACATACTGTATAATCTGTCAAGTTGATCCATTCCAAAAACCCATGTTCTTCAAGAAGAAGGCAAAAAACACACTTTTTGTGAGTTATGGTATCTTAAAGGGCAAAAAATCTTCTTGACTCCAAGGCAGTCGGACTCACCCTGGAACAACATTACCCTATCGACTTTTACTTGTGATAAACCTGAATGGATTTCATATATAGAAAAAGATCTATTGATTGAATTGGCCAAAATAACTTTAGATAGCAGTTTATTCCAAACAGTAAAGAAATCTTCTCTATGGCGAAAGCTCCTTTCTTCCAATCTTAAGGTATGCCCGCATGTTGTCTCGAAGGTACAATTATAATGATTCTAATGATTCTATGAACAACTCTCTTTTGTCAAAATTAAAACCCAAATCCTTTTCCATAGAGGATTTACCCAACACACAACCACTTTGACCAACACACAACCAAATTCAGATAATTTTATCTAAATTGAAAAACATCTGCCAATTAACTGCCCATTTACTCTAAATCCATTTGCAAAGAAATGACATCTTGCTCAAACTTTTATTACCTTACATTATTTTGTGTCATTTGCAAAAATTGAGACATTGCTTCCAGTACCATTTTCAACCATCCTTTCAACCAGCACCCTGTCCAAGCACAAATATTTCTTTCCATTTCCAATTGTTGGAGGATTTTTTAGAAGCTACTGTCTCATTTAACTCTTCCACCAGCTGCCTCTACTGAAATTCATGTTATTAGCTGCTGCTTCAGTGACTTCAATGGTTTAACGGGAGTGCTACTGTGCACATGCAAGAGGTTTACTTACTAACCCCTCTTGGTTTCAGTGGAGGCAGCATAAGGAGAAGGAAAATAAGTTACAAAGCTAGTTTTCTATCTTCATTACTTAAACAATGCATGCTCCAGATAAAGTTGCAACTTTGAGGACTAGATTGTTGTTATTACACCTGCATCTGAGGAACAAAATGTATTGTTTTAGACTCTATGAAAGTATATGCCAACACTAGTTTAGCATATCACCAGGGGGTTTCAAAACTGAAAGCCAGTACCGGTATTGTCCAATTTGTACTGTATATTATCAATGCTAACGGTATTATTAATTTTTACTGCACCAAATTGCAATAGCGCTCTGGAGCCTTCTGGTAGTCTATAAATAAAAAGCAGTGTAATTTAAATACAAATACCTCTGTGCTTCTTGTTGTTTACACTGTTGCACGTGATTTACAGGTCAGTCTAATAGCAAGAAGATGCTTCGTAGCACATTTCCCAATCAGCTTAATGCCGGAGTGCGGTGTGTGTATCTCAATGGGAATACGTATCTGGAAGGTTATCAGGAGAGGTCCTGGATATTTTCTGACTCTGGTAAGTCATTCTGCCTTATGAACCACCTCCAGCATTTCAGCAGTTATGCAATAACAACTATACTAAATCTAATAACCTAATTGGTATCTGCTTCCATAAAGTTGTGTATTCTAAGCATTATTTACTGCATACCATACAATATAGGTAATCTAGTTATGTGAAGTATTTCCTTTTACTCAAGGAGATATTCACTTGCATGATTTTGAAATGTAGGATTTACAATGTTCTTCTTTCTTGCTTCTTCTTTCTTCCTTCTTCCCTATAACAACTGCAATCAGGTTCTCTGTAACTTATCCCACATAAAAAAACTTACACACTGGTTTATTTTCAGTGATTTTAGTATGTACAGTGGTAGTTTTGCATTTTCTGGCCTTTAAATACTGAACGTATTCCATGTATTTTAAGATACGGAAACTGATTATTATGATGTGTGCTGCAATAAAGCGGAGGACCCCCGGTTCTGTTTAATGTACACACAAAAGAGACCCTCAATCAGCTGTAGAACCTACAGACCTTTGACCCCCGGTAAGTTGCTATTTACATGAAGTAGCTTAGCGTGTATTTGTAAAGGTATTGTAAGTACAAGATAGCGGTGATGCCAAACATTGTGCTAGCAACATACTATGTCTAACTAAAAAATATTAGCCTTTATATGTACACCTGTTGTGGATGCATTGCCACTTCTTATGCGGCAGTTATGTTGTCAGGTTTTTTTTTGGAAGACATTTTGCTGCAAAATAATGTATCTACTCGAGCTATAGCAATTTTGCCTTGGTTTTTGTGCCAGTTTCATAAATAATGTATATTGTAATCAATGACCATAACACTGATGACGTTGAGTTACAGTTCTGTCTTTGCTTTAGTGAACTAAAACACTCCGTCCAGGTCAAATATTGCAAAATGTGTAACACACAGTATAAGAAATCCATGGAGCACAAATGCAACAGAAATTAGAAATCCTTCAAAAATAAAGACTTGTGCTAAGTCCTAGGGGCACATGTTGCTAAGATGCCAACCCTCACCAATTTAAGTAATGTTTCCTAATAATGGGTAACTAACTCCCAAGCCCCTCTCTTGAGCCAACAAAGATAGGCAACATGGAGGTGGTAAGGAGGTATTGAGGTCAAAGAGGGGTGGGGAGATTATTTTGCCCCTGATAAAGATCCTGTAGACATCCATAGTGGTGGCGCTCACAGGAGTCCAATGATCTTTTATAACCATCTACAAGACTAGATCCATTAAAATTAATTTTTACTTATACATTTACTAATATATGAAAACTGCAGACATTCCCCAAATATCACTGTACTGCCTAGCTATTCCTCACTTCCAAAAGCGGGACAATTTGGGTAGAGTGGCTAAATCGGGACATTACCATGTAGCCATGGTAATGAAGATATCAACAAATGCAGGGAGATGTGTTTGTCTGAACGCAATTCCTGCATGGCATTTACCTGGGGTGTGTGGAAAGGGGCAAATATAAATGGAGGATTCTGCAGAATCCCCCATACATTTGCAAAACAGATAACATGGAAATGTTACAGGGGCCATGCAACCATCATTTCCATTAACGATTGGAGCGTCCCTTTAATAATCTCACTATGGTGCAGTGTATAACAATGTATCCATGAACAGCAGCATCCACAAGTCTGTATAATGACTTCTTTTTGTCTTCCTCAATAGGTTGGATGTTCGGTGACCCGCACATTACCACTCTGGATGGATTCAGTTATACCTTTAATGGGCTTGGAGAGTTTCTCCTCCTTAACGCATCAGACTCAGGCATCTCCCTCATTCTACAAGGACGGACGGTACAGACAGGGAATGCAAGTGCCACTAACTTTGATGCGTTTGTTGCGCAGTACATTTCCAGCAATGCAAGTGTTAAAGTGAGTATGTGTTCCTAAAAATGGCTGAAGTTTTCTATAATTTTGATTAAAGAAAAACTTTTTTTTTCCATTCTGTTGGTTCACACTTAGCTATAGTGACAGAAAAAAGGTAAAAAAATGGGAATAATTAAAATAGGAATAAAAAACACAGTATAATACATAATTAAAAAGCAGTGACAGATGACTATGTCTGTGCTTGCTAATTATGTGGGGACAGCAATTAACTATGAAGTTCCTCTTTTTGTAACTTTGCAGGTGGAGTGGTATCTCTCGGACAATGACACCATGACGATTTATGTGAATGGCCAGGTTACTTCCTTTACATATTCTAACGGTAGGTGATGTATTTGTACAAATCATGGTTTGTCCACCAATCCTACCCTACCCTGAGTCACATCACAGTTGTGAGTGGAGGTGAAGAGGTGGACGGAAACACCTATTTTTGTTTTTTGAGATCTCCTTTTTTTAAACAACAAATGAATATTATGCCATAATACATATTATTATTGGAATTGCATTTACAAACTTCCAGTGTACAATTATTTGTTGAGACCACTTGCAAGGAACCATTTAGTTCAGATACCCCTGGACACTAATGAAAGTAAAAACATTGTCTGCAGGAATAATATTTCACAATTGTTTTTTTATGTGTCTAGAGTTTTAAAATGTTTTTTAAAAATAATTTATACCGATAAGTTTCGCTGTCTGTGTTTGTTTTCCAGTTTTTGCAGTTTTTACAGTAGAAGTGTGCTTTTACGTATTTAGTGAATGTATTTAATGACTGGGCTTTAGTGCTAAAGTCCTGACTGTTTTTCATTTCTAGATATGGACACACACATTAATAATTCCAACTCAGCTGTCTTCCTACTTAAGAATAACGGAGTGACGGCAATTTTTGGAGGCCATTTCTCTGTGTCAGTGTCAGCAAGCTTGGGGATCTTGAATGCCATAACTGGCCTTCCAAACCAATTCATCAACAAAACCAAAGGCTTGATGGGTAGGTACTAGTCATAATGATGCTTGCATCATCTGAACATTGAAGCTCTGAACCAGTTTACTAAATTTCAGGGGCGTAACTAGAAACCTCAGGGCCCCGGTGCGAGAGGGCCCTCACCCACCCACCCCCAACCCATCTATCCCTTTCTCACGATCTCCCCTCTCCCTCCCTACCCCCCCTTCTCACGATCTCCCCTCTCCCTCCCTAACTCCCCTTCTCACGATCTACCCTCTCCCTCCCTAACCCCCCTTCTCACAATCTACCCTCTCCCTCCCTACCCCCTTCTCACAATCTACCTCTCCCTCCCTACCCCCCCTTTTCACGATCTCCCCTCTCCCTCCCTAACCGCCGTTCTCACTATCTACCCTCTCCCTTCCCACCCCCCTTCTCACAATCTATCCACTCCCTCCCCCCCTTCTCACGATCTCCCCTCTATCTCCCTACCCCCCCTTCTCACGATCTATCCACTCCCTCCCTACCTCCCTTTGTAGGTCACTTACCGTCAACTCCTGTGTTGGGAGCGTGAGGCGCTTGTCTCGGGTGCCGGCGCTTCACTGCTAAGCGCCAGCATATGACGTCATATGCCGGCGCTAAGCGTGAAGCGCCGGCACCCGAGACAAACACCTCACGCTCCCAACACTGCACTCTGGGAAGCGCTGAGGCAGGCGGCGGCGGCATCGGCGGGGAGCAGTGGAGTCCTGGATTTCAGTCAGGGGGTCCCAAGAGTTGCCGAGCGGTCGTTTTCAGCAACTGGCAGAACTCCAGGGCCCGGTTGCAGTCGCGACCCCTGCGACCCCGGTAGTTCCGCCACTGCTAAATTTACAATTTCATCTCTTTTTCTTCTCTTTTTTTTAGGTACTTGGAACTATGACACAAATGATGATTTTCTTAAACCAGATGGCACAATCATTCCCACACTAAGCACAGAAGAAGATATATTTAAATATGGGATGACATGTAAGATTTGGATCTCTTTTTAGGTTAAAAATTTATTTTTCATGGTTTCCATGGAGTACATGTGTAGGGTCGCAACTGGCCCCTCTGTTTGATTTTATATAGCTATATCCTGAAGTGTTTGAGAGCTGTCCTTTACAATTGTAATATGCTCTCTTGTGGTGGCCCAGTACGGTTGCTATAATTATTCTGAAGCCTCTGTATCTAGATTAGGAAAACTGACCCAGTTTCATAAAAGGTTTCAAGTATTATTGATATTTTGTGTTCTTGGCCACAAATGTGATATCTGTACTCAGGGCCGGCCGAAGACTTAACGCCGCCTGGGGCGAAGTTTAAAATGCCGCCGACGCCATTATTTACACCCCCCCTCCCCCGGTACTTACCTTTAAAGAGTCCTGCGGCGAGTCTCCCTGCTCTGCCACGGTGCCGGCTTGTAATGCTGAGCTTTGGAAATTGACACCACTTCCGGCGCCCAGCATTACAAGCCGGCACCGAGACCGAACAGGGAGACTCGCCGCAGAGGAGAGAGAGGGGCGCCGAGCGGGTAAGCGAAAACCACTCGGCGCCCCTCTCTCTCTCCTCCGCTTCAAAACGAGCAACAAAAAAAAACGCTTGGGGCGGCAAAGTGCCGCCCCTTCTAAAGTGCTGCCTGGGGCAATTGCCCCAGTCGGCTCCATTGTAGGGCCGGCCCTGTCTGTACTCACTTATCAGGTCTCAATTCTACAACACGGTACTTGTTTTTCCTTTTTGCTGCTTTGCTCATTACTTAAACAAATAGCACATACACTAAAACATGGGTAGTCTTCCATTCCAAGTTTAGGTATTAGAGAAATAACTTAGTGTTGCATATTTTTCTTCTTACTCTGCATATTTTGGACCTGTTGGTGTTTGCATGCTGGGGTCTTTTTTACGTTTGTAAAAACATTTTTGTCGTAAAAATTCTCTTTTGTGTTTGAGTATTTTGGTTTCATCTTTAATGTACATCTATTTAGCTGCAGATACAATCAAAGGTATATGGAAAAAACTTTTTTTGACCATTGCCTTCTTTTAAATAGGGCAAGTCGGTTTTGAAAAGAGTCTGTTTTCCAAGAAGATGACAACAGCTAGAAGCAGTAGCACTTTTACACCTGTGTTCCTCAGCGATCTGAAATCTCAGGATTCTGCAAAGTATAATGATATTTTAGTCTTGTGCAAAAACAGTATCGAATGTGTCTATGATGCTCTAGTTACCAACAACAGTAACATAGGGCTGTCAACAAAAGTTCTGTCTCAGACTTTCCAGCAAATCAACATCACTTTAAGTAAGTGCACAGAGTACTTTACACAGAAATTGGCTCATATCTGTTTGTCTATAATAGATTATTCCTCTCTTGCTAACTGATGGACTTAGCTATGGATCCTACTTTTTATGCTATAGCAGCCTTTTACCCGGCCTTTCATTGACTATCAAGTTTCTCTCTTCGTTTATGCTGTACTCTATGTGAAGTTGCAAAAATTTGTCCTATTACTGTTAGCTACAGCCAGCAGTCCTGTGAAATAATACTTAATTGTCAATAGTCCAATTTATTTAGTGAGATTTAACACAAACCCTTTTTTTAGATTCCATCCCTCCATTTATTAATGGCAGTAAGACCATTCAGTCTTACATAGGAGAGAAAGTCCAATCACAATTCAGTACCAATCAAACTGGAGTAACCTTCAGATCTGATGTGTCTTACAAGGACGTTGATGTCACTGGTAAGTATTTCATATTATCACTTCAACCTTTTATGATTTTTAGATATTACCCTTTCTCCCATGGCTTGATACCTTTTACATTACATCTTTGTATGCCATTTTCACAATGGGAACAGAGCTGTCTCACAGATGTCTGAGAACCACAATAAATTGTTTTGCTTTTGGTATGTAACAAAAAAGTTTAATTTGTATTCCATTTTTTTCTTTCTGGGTAGCTGATGGCCTTTTACGCTGGATTCCATTAACTACAGAAGGCTTCACCCTTCGGCTTATTGCCACAGATTCCCAGAACCTCTCCTCGTCTTTGGAACTTCAGTTTATCATATGTGATTGTCGACTGCGTAGTGAATGCGACTATACCAAGTTGACCAGAATCAATGAAACTTCAGCTTATGTGAGTTTATGGAAGCTAATTTACAACTAACAGTTACGATGTTCTCAACTCTAATTGTTTCTCAGGCACTTTTAACACTAGTTTCTCCATATATTAATTCAAATCATGTTTCCAAAATATTGTGAAAGAAGCCTTTATTCATGAAAGTGAAAGGGGTTAAGAAAAATAGTTTTCATATTCATGCCAAGTAGCTCACTGTTCACCTTTCAACTTTTCAAATGTTAGTAGTTTGATGGGTATTTTTCTTACTTTTGTTAAACAGGTAGCAAGCTGTAATTGTTCTGAAAGTTACTCGGGACCTTTCTGCAAGACTGCTCCAGATCCCTGTCTCCAAGGATGCTTCCCTGGAGTAGCTTGTGACAACAAAACTGGATGTGGTGCCTGTCCTGTTGGGCTCACTGGAAATGGGGTTCACTGCACAGGTAACCCATATGAAAATCAGTAAACTTTATTAGTAATCAAGAACTAATTGGAGATCAGATGGCTTTATAATCTTAGGTCTCTTTTTTTCCCCTCAGGACACATGCAGCTAGCTGCCAGGGCTAGAAGATTTTTAATAGCATTATAATAGAGACTGCATTTAAACATCTTATTACCTAGGTACTTTGGTCATAACTACAGGTGTAGATGCAAATTAGAGTATCTACAAAGTTGAATTAGAAATTGTTGTAGGAGTTCAACGTATTAGTATGTGTATGCATTGGTAATAAAAGTTCTACGTTAGTACTAACTTAGTAGATCACGTGAGGTTCAAAGTCTTTCATAATCCTATGGGCAGGTTCGAGCAGTATGCTGCATCAGAGCTAGTGTCTACTAATCTAATGACTGTTTGTGAATAAAGTGATGGTTTACTGTTTCAACAGATATAGATGAATGTACTCAAAATAGCACATGCCCCCCACTTGCTGTTTGCACAAACTCCCTACAGAGCTACACCTGCACCTGCAGAAAAGGCTATAGTGGTGAGTAACACATTGTAGTTATGTTGGAAGATGGCACTCCAATGCCACCATTATGCCACTAGTGAAATAATATTTTTTTTATTTTATTCCTACAAAAGAATGAGAAAACAAAGTATATGTCTACTATTTTAATGGTGTGTTTAGATTGGTTATACCATAGACAACCTATACAACTAGATAATTGAGGATATCTAAAGTAACTTTCTATATAACGTGTTCCTCCAGATTAGATATTTGTATAACTGTAAACACTGGTTAGCACTAATCCTTATTCATTAAACCATTCTGTCTTTGCGTGACAAATTTGTACTTTGTTTTGTTTAATTAGGTAATGGCGCCAATTGTACTGACATCAATGAGTGTTTGGCAAATCCGTGTTCGCACAATGCAGTCTGCACTAACACTGAAGGAAACTACACATGTAACTGCCAAAGAGGGTTCCAAGGTAACTAAATATAGTCCAGTTAAAAAAACAGTGACTATTATTGATGTTGTCAATATAACATACTACTTTGTTGTCCAATGTAATTGGATTTTTGAACAGATGTAATCTGATTTTTTTTACTTGCTGTATGTCTGTACATATGCTTATGTTCTGTATCCTGTTTTTTTTCCAAATTTTATTTCATTTTTAATTTTTTTTTATATATTTTTGTTTCATTAGATAATGGAACTTATTGTGTTGATATCAATGAGTGTCTAACGAGTCCCTGCTCACCTAATGCCTTCTGTAATAACACTGAGGGGAACTACACCTGTACCTGTAACAAAGGATACACAGGTAAACCACTGAAAGAAAGGATTTATTGTAATGCGGATATCTAAAGTAACTTTCTATATAATGTGTTCCTATAACTCCAGATTAGATATTTGTATAACTTTAAACATTATTTACCACTAACCTATATTCAGTAAATCATTCTGGATTTGTGTGACAAATGTGTACTTTGTTTTGTGTAATTAGGTAATGGCGCCAATTGTACTGACATCAATGAGTGTTTGGCAAATCCGTGTTCGCATAATGCAGTCTGCACTAACACTGAAGGAAACTACACATGTAACTGCCAAACAGGGTTCCAAGGTAACTAAATATATTCCAGTTAAAAAACAGTGACTATTATTGATGTTGTCAATATAACATACCTCTTTGTAGTCCAATGTAATTGAATTTTTGAACAAATGTAATTGGATTTTTTTTACTTGCTGTATTTCTTTACAAATGTTTATGTTCTGTATCCTGTTTTTTTCAAATTTTATTCTATTTTTAATTAATTTTATATATATATTTTTGTTTCATTAGATAATGGAACTTATTGTGTTGATATCAATGAGTGTCTAAAGAGTCCCTGCTCACCTAATGCCTTCTGTAATAACACTGAGGGGAACTACACGTGTACCTGTAACAAAGGATACACAGGTAAACCACTGAAAGAAAGGATTTATTGTGACTTTTAAAGAAAGTATGTTATACATTTATTACTTAAGCTGCACCAACCACAATTACCGTCTCCAGCAAGAAGTTCTGAGCTGACCCTGCATAATGCATAGTTAAATTCAGGGCCGGCCGAAGACTTAACGCCGCCTGGGGCGAAGTTTAAAACGCCGCCCCCCCCGCCGACGCCGGGGGGGGGCAGCGAAGTTTAATTGTTTAGAAAGAGCCCTTCCGACCTGGACTGCAGAGCTTCTGGTTGGAAGGGCCCTTTCTAAGCTTTGTTTGAACCGGCACTGGGAGACAGGAGCATATCAGCAATGACAGGCTGGGGCAAAGATGGCACAGACAGGCTGTTTAGGGGTTAGGATGGCACTGACAAGCTGCTTGGGAACAAAGGTGGCACTGCAGGACATGTAGCTTGGTGAAGTTGGTCCCAGTAGGACATGTGGTTTCTAGTTACGCCCCTAGCAGCTGTGTTTAATTTAAAATCAACACTTGTCTAAGCAAGTCTAAGGACCCTTTTATACATTAAAAAGAGGAACTGATTTATTGGAAGTTTTTTTTTTTCAGCAACTCATTACAATATATCCATATAAAGTAAAAAAGGGCTTTCGCTAATTTGGAAGATTCAGTTGTCATGGGTCAGGTGGGACTTAATGGTGTCCCTTAGTGGTGCTATTGCAGGGCTGTGTAACATTGCATTGTGTGCAAGCTGCTGAGTAAGTGTATGTGTGTATTGGAGTATGTGTGTGTGTGTTATCCTGAGCATATGTGGGTATTTGTGTTTGTTAGTTATGGTGGGTAGGCCAGGGGGTCACTTAGCTCTACATGGCTCCTGAGCCAGAAGGTACAAGCCCTCCCCTGGCCCAAAGCGTTTAAAAAAAAAAGCCTTTCAATACTGACATCGTAAAAGAGTTGTAAATAACTATAAAATAGCTCTATGTGATACTCTTGTTATATTTAAATAGGTTGCTAAGTTTATTTTGCTGTCTGAAATGTTACTTGTCTTTTAAATAGGCAATGGAACCTCTTGTGTTGATATCAATGAATGTCTACAAAGTCCCTGCTCATCCGATGCCATCTGCACTAATAGTGTTGGAAGCTTCACATGTACCTGTAAAGATGGATTCACAGGTATTGCCATAAATACCTTCACACTCATAAAACAATATGTCATGGAGGCAGATCTTGCGACTAAAAAGCTAATTGCGGAGTACCTTTTTAAGCAAGATTTATTTATCCCAGTCTACTAGGATGCTAATCAGTGTTGATTTAAATGATATCTGTTATGAATTGAGCTAGGACTCAAGTCTATTTAATCCTCAACCAGCTATTTATTTATTAATATTAAAAATAGACCATGTTCCTGCTGTATTAATCAAATCACAGTTGGTCACTAGACTATGAATTATTCAAACCATCTTACCTTTACTTGGAAATTTTGATACAAGAAGAAGGGTCAGATTAGTTTATAACAGATTTTTTCCTTTAGAATACTGGGAAATGCAGAGGAGCTGGAACACTACCTGTTATTTGTAATTACACGCAATCCTCATAATTTGTGGTGGTTAGGTTCCTTGAAGACCCCACGTGAACGCTGAACCATTGATCCTATGGGAACCTGGTCACCATACACATACAGCTTACTTACTATACAATGCATTTTATAAATGTATTTTATACACTGTTGTGTTTGTCATAGTATAGTATGTACAATCTTTTGGTATACCAAAACTCACCCATTCACTTACACTGTCACTACTCATTCACACGCAAGCACACACAAATCCATTATTACAGAATCCCTGGAAAACATTGAAAGCATTTATCGCTGAGGATCATCATAGTCTTCTTGCTTGTAGATACACTTGCCAACACACATGCACTATGCTTGGACCCCTTTCTCCCATGTGCAACGCTGACCCCATCTTCTATTCTGCACAATAGGTATCTCACTACACATGCCTGTGAATACCCGTGGGATGCACATGAATTTCAAAATATTGGTTACACTGTACCTCCTGTGAGAATATAGAACGTGCGAATAGCAAGGATATGATATATATATATATATATATATATATATATATATATAGTTTACAGTACTCACAGGAAGTAGGCTCAATCATTTATAACCAGGAGCTACTTCAATGAAGTGATGTCGATTCAAAACTGGTTGAAATTCCCATGGTGGTATCATTTTAAAGGTAGCATTGAGGTGAACACAACGAGAGCACCAAGAGAAAGGGGTGACTGTGATATTAATGTTGTTTAAGCTTCAGAGTTCATGAATTCATTGCACCTTTCCATGCTTGCAGGGGATGGATTTCTGTGTAGTTGTGGGCCATGTGGAGAAAATTACTGCTACAATGGTGGAACCTGCTTCAAAAATGGATCATCGTGCACGCCACAATGCTTATGCCATCCTGCATTCCTCCCGGGAAGACGCTGCTTATTTGCTGGTAACAGTTTCCCAGCAAACCTGACACCAGGCGAGTCTCCATTGTTGTATCGCATTGTATCATTTTCTCATACAAACGTTATGGAACCCTTATGTTTCTTGGACACTTTTCTTTTTTATGGATATTTTGTTTAACAAAGAAATGTAATCTGGAGGCAATGAGTGTATTCTGATCCCAATTTCTTTCAGAAGACAAAACTTTACTACATATTTAGAAAGTGTTCATCTCGACTTTTCCAATATAAGTAAATCAAAAATTCAAACAATATTTGATGTCAGTGTAAGCATCTTTAGTGATCAATTGGGGCCTTGTTCAACGTGATGCAGATCCACCAAAATATCAACCAAATATCTAATATACAGCAAAATATCTTAAATTACCAGTCTGATGATCGCTGTCTGTTTCTTACACCTTACTTCAAAGCAAACAAAAACATACCAATGGCACATAGTAATATATTTATATTAAACACTTAAAAAATGTATACTGTAGGATTTTAGATTGAGTTCATCAATTTCTAGCTACTGTTATGCAACTAAATCAACAGGTTTTTTTCTTGTGACTAAATACATTGTAACATTTTGTCTGTAGGTACAAGAAAGAGATCCTTACGTCTAACACTTAAATCAGGATTGAATTTTAATTTCAGTGATGCATATAATAAGGTTTGTATGTTTCTGGTTTATTAAAGTACCTTTGCGTGTATGTGTGCAGAGAACACTTTCTTTTCTTTTTGACTATGCTGTCAATAATTAACACCTGAGTTACCAAACATGCATATAATTTATCTTTACAGGTTAAATATTTTATGAGCTTCACAACACTATTCAGTAACATAAGCAACTTCAATAATCCAATGTAAGTACCATGTTTTACGACTAATAAATATAATGTCTATTTCATCATCCTTCTTCATTTTGCAATCAAGGGAATTGACACTGTACTTTCCCTGGCCAACAGCGAAGAACCAGGTGGTGGTGTTGGTGGACAACCAGCCCCTTCAGAGCATTTACTTGAACTTTAAAATTGAAAGTTGACAATCATTACATAGTTGCTGTAGAGGACAGAAAACATACATTTTACTGAAAGAATTGCTAGGAGACATTTAAATCGCAGCAAAGAATCTTGGATTTATAATCTTGTTTCCTTTTTTAATGGAATCACCATATGGCGCCATATGCAAATGACTAGTTCTGCTTGGTAGTATTTAATTGGCATATGGGGTCTCACGGACAATTCAGAAATCAGCAAATTAATTTTTCCTCAATCTACACAGGACCTTAACGTGAATGAGTTTGTATTTTCTTGTGCAGAATGAAATAACTGGGGAAACATGTATTCTGTATCCACTGTTATTATTTTGTGTCATGTTTGTATAAATTATTGTTAGAATATGGGTTGATTATGTCTATTTATAATCTCTACACTAGTTCTATATTAACACAATGCCATATTCAATATATAAAAAAAGAATAAAGAATTCTTAGGAGGAGTGGGGGACAAGATTCAGCAACTTTAATCCAGACATATTTTCTCTTTCTTTTTTTCTAGAAATGAGTTTAATATTTTCGCTACAAACCTTACTGCTGATTTTACATATGTGGCAAATGTAACAGAGATTGATTTCCTGAATAACCAGTTACTGCGAAGAGCCCAGTCTCTGATTGCTCAGAAACAACGCTCAATTTCAGACTTGAATGTGACAAATGTTGAAGATGATTTTAAATGTAAGTGTCTTTATTATTAGGTGTATAGTACTTATGTGGTGCGGAATATGCAGCACACAGACACATTTTCCCCTAGTAAAAGAAATCCACATATTTAAATGCTAAGGACACCTTTATTCCCTTATCTTTGCGGTGTGATTGGAAATATGTAAAAAGTACCGTTGATATAATAGTGCCCTGGTAGTTTCTCCATTATTGGCTGTAACCTATTACCACTGACATCACAATAAAATGCTTATAATAGACTCCTCCTTTTACATGTGAGATGGATTATAAATACTGATCTTAATTACATTTTTTTTACAGTAAGTAAGGCGGATCTGAGCAAGTATTTTAATTGTTATTTATTTGACTACACTGGATACACATTGGATCTAGACAGTTTTCAATGTGTATTACAATGCGGCGATTACTGTAAGAATGATGCCAAATGCGAACAGTACCAGAACGAAACTATCTGCCGGTGAGTGGGTGGCACATACATTTCCTTTCATTTTGTGGAGAATAATTATGTAAAAAAAAAATCATAAATTCTTGCATTTGTTTCTGAACGTAAGCGAAGATTGATATACCAGACTAAAAAGTGTTGTACCCATGGCAAAACCAGGGAAATTTAGAGCCAAAATTAATCATCATGGTAACCAAAGGAATGATTTTGCTACAGTAATGGGTGATGTATTTTAGCATACTTCCAATTGGACGTTCTCATATCTATCTAGCAGGTTACTATCATCATAAATAAATTCTGCCTTATCCACATGATCACTTTAAATGCTTCTACGGCAGTCTATCTAGACTGATCATTGCCTGAGTAGATGTGTGGTCTCCAAGTAGAAATGTGAGCACGTTGTACCTATGCCACTCCGTTTAGCCTCACTCCAGCTGTTTTTGTTCTTACTTAGGTGTCAGCCCTTTAGTATATACACAACATCTGGGCCGAAGTGTGAAACACTCACCATGAACCTGAATGCTTTCTTTGGGATATTGTTTGGTGCTCTGGCTTTCCTCTTCCTTCTTCTGTTGGGCATTGGGATTGGCACCTACTGTTATTGCAAGAGGAAAGAGGATTCTGTGGATACTGAGAGGTGAGTTATGTGTAGAACTACTCATTTGGAATATTCTATAATTATTAAAATGCAAGTGAGGTGCAGGTGAAGCAATTATTCTGTTAATGCTCTTAATATATAATATTCCATTTGTTTCAGTGTTCCTAACACGGAGTTTAAGTGCAAGAAATTCCCAATATCCAGTAAGTAGTACATTACATTTATTTATATAACATTGTCAGATTCTGTAGCGCTGTTACAATAGGAGGTAGTCAAAATAAATGTTAAATATCACACATTAACACATAGTGGTACAGAAGGAGAAGAGGGCCCTGCTCTTGTGAGCTTACTATTTGGTCAGGATGATATGTATAGGTTGTTCAGGTGGCTTGATTAGGATGCTGGCTGGCAGTGGTAGGAGAAAAGGGTGTATACTTCTCAGAAAACATGTTTTTTAGAGAGCTTTTGAAATTTGAGCAAGATGGAAAGAACTGGGTAGGGAAGTGCAGAGAAGCATGTGTGAAATATTGAATAAGAAAGTGGGTAACGATGGTAGGAGAAAGTCTCAAGTCATGGGAGGAAGGCAGTTAGGTGTGTATTTGGTAAGAAAGTAGAGCTGTATGGGGATGTAAAGTTGTTAAGGGCTCTGTAGGTCAGAAGTTTGAATTTGATTCTGGAGGGTATGGGGAGCCAGTGGGGAGATTGGCACAGTGTGCAGCAGATGAAGTACGGTGACAAAGGAAGATTAGTCTAGTCGCAGTATTCAGAATGGATTGGAGTGGTGACCAGTGGGAGACCAGTTAGTAGGGAGTTTCAATAATCCAGACAGGATATCACAGTGGAGTGGATTAATATTGTGGTTGTTTCTTGTGTGAGGAATGGACGGATTATGGAAATGTGTTTAAGGTGAAGGAAGCAAGATTTTTTTGAGTGACTGAATGTGCGGGATGAAGGAGAGTCATGTGTGACACCAAGGCAACGAAGTTGGTCTGTTGAGTAGATAGTAAAGTTGTCAACAGTGATAGATATGCCAGGAATTGTGCACAGATGAGATAGCATAATAACCATAAACTCCATCATGGAAATATTGATATTCAGGTAATGGGGACGCCATCTAGGATGGAATTCTAGAAAGACAGTTTATGAGGCAAGTTAGAGGTTGAAAGGTCAGGAGATTTGGGTGTCATCCACGTATAGGTGATACTGGAAGCCAAATGAAGATACCAAGTGTCCAAGGGAAGGGGTGTAGATGGAGAAGAGTAGAGATGGAAACCAGATTATAGTAAAAAAAGAAAGTGAGTTAGTTATAAGTTAATCATTCCAGCAGTTTCGCTGCCAGGGGGAGAAGGAAAACTGGATGGTAGTTTAATGGGGGGATTGAATAATTTTACATTAAAAAAGAATAAGTGCTATATTTATGTTACACTTTACTTTACATTTTCCAGCCTTTACCAAACTCAAAGAAACTTCAATACCAACATTAAATGAAGATGATAAAGCACCACAATTAGTCAGCTGGGCTCCCCGTCTGATGTCAGTCGATAGTTTCGCAGAGGTACGATTTATTTACCAGTGCACTGATTATCTATTATGTATGAAGGATGTGTTTATACCATTTTGTTAATAAGTAAAAAATAATACCAAATCCTTAACTATCAGTTATAGGTGTTATAGGATATAATTTACCTTAAATAAAAATATGGAAATGCTGCATGGTACTATATACTGTATTAATATACTGTACCAATACCCAGAAAACAAAGTTTATAATGCAGTTGTATCTAGCAGTACATTAATATGCTGCAATATACTGTGTGTGAGTACTAGCCCTCCATATGTAAGGAGACTATGATCCCTTGTTACATTATATCAAATTCTGTAAACTATTACTATAGGGGTCCAATGAAACTTAACAAAAACATAAAAACAAACAACATACGCATTGACAATACGATTAACACATGTTAAGACATACTGGTAAAGAAGAAGAGGGCCATTCTCTTGCAAACTTACAATCTATGATTCATAATAGCACATGTACTGACACCTCATTCCCACTATGAATTCAACGCTCACTCTTTTCTGTGATCTCCCCTCTCTCTCTATATATATATATTGAGATCCTTTAGTCTTTTCGGATCATCTTTATATGGCAAACCATTTCAAATTTTAGTAGCCCTCCTATCTGCCATACACTAATCCCTCCATGTATTGCAGCAAGCATGTTCTTTCCACTATGCACTTTTGCATTCTAAATGTCGATGTAATATTGAGTGTTGACTGTAATGATATTAATCTATTGTCTGTTTCTTTTTTAGGTGAAGATAAAAAGGCCAGATTTTAAAAACTGAAAGAAACAAAGACCAAAATTATTCAATGAAGTTTGAGCTGTTATTCTTAAACTGAGAATTTAAATGCCCAACAGGATTTCCAAATGGTTGTGAATGTTGGAAGTTGTTGACTTATATCTTTGTAAATCATTTAAATATGCGCATGGCCTTAAATATGTAAAAGACTGCGCCCTTACAATAATACTTTATTTATTAGTGAGGCTATTGCCAAAGTGGTCATATTACTTGTGTACCATATAAAAATGAAATTAAAGTTGAGAGACAATGTGAATTGCCATAAGTGATCATAAACAGCTTGACCCATACTTGGGTTGAAATCAAAGTTCTATTTTTGTGATAAGTATGACAGAGCTGGGAAGGATGACGCAGACCAGACACAACTAGCTGGTTCATCCAAGGTTCTCTAACTTGAATTTTTAAAGGATTATTCATTTATAAAATGTTAAAAATCTGGAAGAAGAAAAAAATACAATCTACTGGTGAAATATATTTTCATATTTATATTAATGGCAATTTTAGTAAAAGAATATATTTTATCAAAATAAGTCTTTATTTCATTTACTTTGCTGCTGATGTAATTGAGTAATAAGTGGAGCTCAAACTTCCAGGGACAGGTTGGCCTGAGGGGAGTGGGGCACAGTTGCCCCCATGATGTTCATAATTCTCTAAGCAGGGCTTGGCCCAAGGCTAGTTTGCTTACATTGTGGTCATTTGGGTCATGTGGCATAACCTTATGTGCACTACAGTAATAAGAAAGACAGGCTGCTGTCAAAGTGTGTGTGTTAGGGTGAGTGTATAGAGTGAGTATGTTAGAATGGGTGAGTGTGTGCTACAATGAGTGTGTGTCAGTGTGTGTATCCTGTGTGGTATATGCCCTACTTTGTCAGTGTTACGGACAGTGGATGCAGTCTAAAACATATCCTCAGAGGTCTCAAATGTTTGTACTATTCACTAGAAATGCATTTATGTTTGATTGTTAGAGTGCTGGGTGAAGTTCTTATTTCAGATGTAATAATTTGCTATGAGAGAGACTTAATACTGCACTAGTCATGATCTTTCCTTTTCTCTAGCATTCTGTTCTCTGGATTGTTGGGTTTTAGAGGCAGATTGAAATGTCTTTCAATGAGCTTAATGGGTTTATCCAGTTAAGCAGCGTCTTCAATTCAGTAGGTGCTAGGAGAAATGTTTAAAGTTTAAGTAAAAAAAAAACCTAAATTACCAGTACAGAATTTTTGGCACAATGCTTTGTGATGGTAAGACATATAAACGCAATAGACTAAAAAATAAACAGTTGAAACAAATATTGTCTTTAAATAAGTATATTTAATTGCGCATGCATACACCACAAAGTGCTATAATATATTCACATCAATGTAAAAAATCTTCATATCACGCACTCTTGCCGCATATATATATATATATTCTTTTGTGATTCACTGTCTACCCTGAGATTTGAAACTGTGAAGCGCTACAGTGGGCATGGGGATTCAACATTAGTAGTTTCCAGACACACATTATAATTTTCCTGTAGTGTTGGTCTTTTAATTTTCAGCTAAAAAAAAAAAGTTAACATAATTTAGTAGTTGGAAAAGGCACTTTCATTGTATTTGTTAAATTTGTAATTTTTACAGTTGGACAGCTTAACTATTCCAAGTAATGGTTGAAAACATACTTATCCATGCCTAGAGCACGATGGAGCTTAAAACAACTGGAAAATCAAACCAAGTCACCATTTTAGCTAGCAATTATGTACATAGTGTATGTAATGTATATATAATTAATACTTTAATCTCTGCATATATAATTATGCCTTATAGTAAAGAAAAACCTTCTTAATTATATACCGGTGGTCCAACTGGTACATTTTCAAGGTGCGGTGTCCAGCTCTTCAGTTGAGGGTTACTGGGCAAATTGGTTTCTTGAAGTTTGTTAAAAGCTGCATGAAAAAAAATTAAATATATATATATATATATATATATATATATATATATATATATATATATTAATAATAAATAAAATATTCTGCAAGCATAAATTAGTAAAGACTCTTAAAATCTTTAAAAGCCAATATTTTGTTAATAGTGATTGGAAGAACTATCATGCTATTTTAATCCATTTACGGTAGAACCTATTGACTACTCAGTAACTACCCAATAACTGAACTCTGTATGAACTGTATATTCCAAACAGCTTCTTCTTCATTTTTGTTTGAAAATGCAGGAATCGGTATACTGTTTAACCATTATAATGCATAAAAATATAGTGTTAAATAATTACATTGACATCTGTATATTTTTTACAATGGTAGTTGAGAGATGTACCATTCATGTATTTGCAATATACATTTTAATGAAAGATGCTAAGAAAATGTAGGGGCAGATATTATAGCGGATCATTGACTAATATGCCTCTTTCCAATATTTTGTGCAGATAATTTCAGTGGAAACAGCTCACGCTACAAGATCTACATTCAGAGATTAGTACAGAAACAGCTCACGCTACAAGATCTACATTCAGAGATTAGTTCTGTTATCAACAAAATATTCCATTTATCACTGCCAATTAGTGGTATCTGTTTTGTAAAATGGAGATTATTAGGATATCTCGGGATATTTCTTTAGATATTGCGTGACATATAGACTGTAATTGTAAGTATAATTCCAAACACGTTATTAACTTACGGGTGATAGATTTGGATCCCCAGTAAAAGGTTATATTTCTACAGGAAATAAAAAAAAAATCAATTGTAAAAATTGCTCCAGGCTTTTACATCATAAACAAATATCCCGAAACGTACTCTTCAATCTTCCCACAGCAGTTATTGAAGTACTCTGCATAATGCTTACTGTTTGTATATGCAAACACAGAGTTACATACTTATTTGGTTAATAGAAATTTTCATCTATACATATGCTTGCAATTATGGGCCCTACAACAGTATTATTTTCATGAAAGGCACATTATAAAAGACGTCCAGTACAAAAACATCATGGTACATACTGACAGCAATAAAGTTTCTATACAGCCAATATAGCATGTCTGTGATCAAAGCAGAACATTTATCATAACTACAGGGGTTGAAGCACTGTGCCTGGAGGCCCAGGGCAACCCATGCGAACCCTTGTTCCTGTATCCTCTGGTCCTTTCTAAACTACTGTGGTGAGAGGTAAGTCGGGGCAGGTGGGGTTTTGTATATGTATGTATGTGTAGTGAGTACACATGTGTCATTTGTGTTGTAATAGTGTGTTTACATTTGTGTGAGTGTATGTTGGAATGGGGGGCATGATACATTCTTTGGGTGTTCTAACTAGACTTGTGCATTCGTCTTCGGGCGAACATGAAAACGAACACGAAGAGTGCGTTTTCGTGTTCGTTCCGAAGACATGAAGAAGAGAAGACAGTGCAGGTAAAACGTAGGCGAAGACGAAGACTGACACACGAAGAATCTTCGCCTTCGTCTACTAATCTACCCGGTCCCTCCCCCATCTAACTTACCTTATCTTCACAGCATCGCGGGAGTTGACTGAAGTGGAAATCAGAAGGTTCGTCGTCAGGGGTTACAGGGCAGTGTGAGTGAGCCTATTGGTCACCTGCAGGGTCTTCCTCTGGCATCAAACAATTGGTTGATGCCAGAGGAAGACCCTGCAGGTGACCAATAGGCTCACTTGCACAGCCTTTTTAATTCCTGATTTCCGCTCTCGTTAACCCCTGCAATGCTGCGTTGGATAACGGGAGCAGAAATCTGTAGGGTAAAGGGCTGTGCAAGCGACCAATAGGCTCACTCGCACGGCCCCTTACCACTAGTTGCTAGGCAGAAAAAAAAAAAAGCAACCTGGGACCCTGCTGCACCAGTTAACTTAAAAGTCCGTGCCAGTGACCAACAAAGTCACTGGTACGGACATTTAACTGACACAGCAGGGACACCAGTGGTCTCCCCACTGTGTCAGTTAAATGTCAGTGCCAGCGACCAACAAAGTCGCCGGTACGGACATTTAACTTAGTATAAATAGCTTACTATAACTTCGGACAGAATGCTGCCCTCTGTTGGTTTTTCATTAAGTAGCATATGTTTGAAATCCAAAGTTATTCTGCTACTCAACGTAAAACCAACAGAGGGCAGCATTCTGTCCGAAGATATATTAGCCATATGTGGCAGTGTGTTAATTTTCATTTATTAATTATTTAAATAAAATATATTTCCATGATCCGCTGGTCTCCCCGCTGCAACAGTTAAATGTCCGCACTCGCGGACATTAATTTTGTCGAACTTCCAAACTCTTTTTTTCTATTTATTTTGGGGTTTTTTTGTATTAAACTGTTAGACGAAAGGATCATGGGAATAAATGCAAATGAGCACACGGCCCCATATGGCTTATATATCTTTGGACAGAATGCTGCCCTCTGTTGGTTTTACGTCGAGTAGCAGAATAACTTTGGATTTCAAACATATGCTACTTAATGTAAAACCAACAGAGGGCAGCATTCTGTCCAAAGATATATAAGCCATATGGGGCCGTGTGCTCATTTGCATTTATTCCCATGATCCTTTCGTCTAACAGTTTAATACAAAAAAACCCAAAATAAATAGAAAAAAAGAGTTTGGAAGTTCGACAAAATTAATGTCCGCGAGTGCGGACATTTAACTGTTGCAGTGGGGAGACCAGCGGATCATGGAAATATATTTTATTTAAATAATTAATAAATGAAAATTAACACACTGCCACATATGGCTAATATATCATCGGACAGAATGCTGCCCTCTGTTGGTTTTACATTGAGTAGCAGAATATTCTGCCCGAGAATATATTAGCTATATATGGTACTGTGATCATTGGTCGACAGCAGGAGGCCCCCTGCTGGCGACCAATGGAGTTGCTGATAGACACATTTAAAGTACTGGCGCCAGAGCCGCGTTAACCCCGTATTAACCCCTTAACCGGAAAAAACGAAGAAAAAACGAATATTCGCCCGAAGAGAAGACAGGAACGGGCGAATATTCGCGGAATACGAAGATTTTTTTTCCCCGAAGACGAGCACGAAGACGAACACGAAGAGCCCCCTGGTGCCCAAGTCTAGTTCTAACTAGATTAGGGCAAAGATGGAGAAGAGAGGCTGTTTGGGGATTAGGATGGCACTGATAAGCTTCTTGGGAGCAAAGACACTCAAGCTGTTAGGGCAAAGGTGGCACTGTGGAACATGTTGCTTATGTTTGTTGAGGTAGGTGTGGGAGCGAGGAATTTTTTGCACCAGGGCTCTGTGGTTTCTAGTTATGCCCCTGGCCCAGTGGCTGCAATAAAAAGGCAGGTCAGTGTATAATTAAATGTCAGAAATGTTTCGAAACTGAAAGAGAGTATGATAATGAAAACGAATTCAATAGATCAGATATACCTGTTCGTGGAACGCTTTCTCCTTCTGCAGCAGTAAATGATTAGAATGGTTATGGCTATGATCACCACAACCAATGCCAGAGAACCAAACAATATACCGAAGAAAGCCCTTAGATTAATTGCAAGGTTTTCACAGTGGTCACCAAATGGAGAATAAATGGAGAATGGGATGCACCTATTAAAAGCAAAGAATGAGATCTTAAGGAATCAAGCAGAAGTGACAACATGTCCAATATGTTATTATATAGGTCTCAGCTTTATATTACCTGCAGGTTGGACCCTCTACTCTGTGCTGACACTCAGCATTGTTTTGACAGTAATTTTGAGTGCAGGGAGATATACAGGTGAATCCATTCTCCAAATACACCAAACTATATCCAAGAACTCTTGAGCTGTTGCAGGGGAAGTACTGCTCCAACTCACGTATAGTCACTAAGAGCAAAACACAGACACATTCAAATTCACTTGACTTGAGCCTGCAGAACAAAACCTGTTTCATCCCATAATCAAAATTACATATGCAACAATTAACCTCTCACGTTACCTCCAAAAATAAGACACATTTATAATTAAAATGCCGTTTTTTAACCTTTTAAGTCTATGCAATGAAAAAGTGTGTTTACAACTTGTGCCAGAACCTTGTTGTATTTATATGTTTATCCCCTTAAGGACAACGGGCGGTCCCTAAACCCATTGAAAACAATGCATTTTGAGCCCGTACATATACGGGCTTTGTCATTAAGGGGTTAAAGACTGGCCACATTCCTGGTTGGAAAATACAGTTTTGTTTTCAAATGCACAGATTCCTCATTTCCTGAATTTTACATATGTAATTTGTACACACACAACGGCAATATACAATAATTATACTTTATGAAAGGACAACGTTTAATTTACCTAGACTGTCATCAAAAATGGCACTTACCCGAGACCTTAGATAATGATTAAAAAAAAAAACGTACATATTTCAATGCTGGTAATGTTCTCTGCAAACATCTTCTCAAAGGAAACTAGGTTGATCTGCCTCCTTCTCCAATTTTCAATCAGGTACTTGTTGAATTCATGGACTATAGAGGGTATGAGATGTTCATTTAAGTATGTGATAACAGTTCTGTTGTTGATGTATGTGAATTCCGATGTGATACGAGCCTGTGCTTTGCCATTCACATAGCTGGGGAAGAGGAAAATAGTTATAGCAACTATTACATTGCAATACACTTATTCTTATCAAACATTCGATGAAAGGGAAAGGAAATCAGAGCACAAGTCACAAGTGTGCCTGCCACTTTTTCCCCTAACAGCTTCAGTGTCTTTGCCCCCAAGAAGCTTATGGAAAAGAGAGGTAGATTGGATTTGGGTCCCTCAAAAAATGGTTGGTATAATGTGGTCACATATAATAATATAGTCCACAAGTTTAATGTTTCTATAGTACCTGATGATACGAAGGTTTGACCTTTACTGCTCCTTTTATTCACATATTATATTCACACAAAATTGCAGATTAAAAAATCATACTTGCAATGCTGGCATCTCCATGAATATGGAGAGGGCACTGAATCGGGCCTAATGTTTCTGTTAAAGCATTTTTGGCGAAAACAATCCTTGTCACACAATGAGCTGCGGTTTGATATTTGGAAACTATCGTGAGCATCAGGAATAACCCAATTCCCTTTTTACATTGGTTTATTAGCAGTGTGAAAAGACAATCTTAAATAAGTGCATCATCTTAATGTTGCTTAAGTACAAACAGTTTAATCTGTCCATTGCACACAAAGCAATTATATTTCAATACGCACTTCAGTTGTACTTTGCTGTTCCTGTTAAAAGCCAACACAGATTTCAGGTATAACGTTGCCTGTAAAAGAAAACCACATTACTTATAACTGATTACAAGTACTCATCCTTATATGAGTGAAGTCAACAGACTTAATTGCATAGTATCTTGTTGACATCTTTCAATATATTGCACTTTACTAAACAGTAAACTCCTTTATCCACTCTTTTTTTAGAGATGGATAGCTTGTAAAACTATTTGTAATATATGGTTTTGGTTCGATTATGTCTTATTTTTAACTCATGAATTGTAGGGACACAGATAGTTGAATTTTATTCACATACAACAAATCAGCAAGGAAACTACATTTCAATAAAGCGAACTAAATTTACACCAAATACAATTTTAGGTTTGTCTGTTTTACTAAGTTGTTAAAAGTTAATTGTGTCTGTGTTTTAAAGTGCCCCTCGTTAATATGCAATGCAGCTATCTCCCCTGCTAGTTACCGTGTTGTTCACAGACTGATAAAGAAGCATGTATTCTTCAGCGGATGTATCACTAAGAACAGAGCCATCCTCTCCTTTTAACCAGAGGTGTATTTCCACTATTCTCTTGGGGATACCTGCAAGAACAATACAGGATATGAATGCATTCATTTCTCACTACTATTATTGGTTTACAACTATTTTAATCCAAATAATGAATTGCATCACTCTAGAGAACAAAGAAAACCATTTTGCTTCCAGATTCAGTTTATAGCGCTGTAGTGAGTGATGCTACAGAAGGTGATTTTTATGTGCTACACGCTTCAGCACCTGGCAGTCCCACTCTGTGATGCTCGTGGACTATTATTTCATGGCTGAACTGTTGTTACTCCTAGATGCTTTTACTCACTTAACAATAATAGCACTTACGGGGAACAGGGCAGGTCTATCAGTGTAGAAATATCAATATAACTGAATTGTGGCAAATGTAGCATCATGTGAGGGTGTCACTAAGTTCTTCAGTTCAATCCATTCTACTGCCAGATTGCTGCCTATGTGCTTGAATTTATATACCTGTTAGCAATGAGTGAAACACCTAAACTGAATAAGTAGAAGGGGTGTCCACATAAGGTCGGTCATATACTATCTCTCTATGTATCTATCTGTGTATTAGTCTATGTATCTATCTATGTATCTAGAGAGAGAAAGAGAGAGAGAGAGACAGACCCACAGGGATTATACAGACATTCACAGATATGCAGTAATTAAAGAGGCACAACCACATTTATACCAAGAGTTCTCCACATGCATACACACTGACCATACTAATGGATCCAAGCTCCTACCTGATCTGCTCCCGTAACTGCTGGCATATTAATTCTCAAAGCCATCCAGTTTTCATTCTTACTGACTGTGACATGTGACTACAAAAAAGCTGGATGACTTTGTCACATGACAGCACATGATATGACATTAGAAGCTGCCCCCATGCCATCACTGATCACACTCTAGAAATGGAGCCTGTCTGTGTCCCTACAAATACCTCTGTTTTAGGAAAGGCCTGCATGGACCAAATACTCTCCAATATGGGGTCCAGCACAACATGTACTGTGGGTCTGCTGTATAGACAAATATACAAGTGACACAAAGCAAGCAGAAACCTGAATCCATGTTGGCCCATTTGGCTAATTTCCCCGAACACTACAATATTTAGTGTTTTAGATGTCCTAGCTCAACTTATGCCTCCTAAATCAGATATTCTTGTTATTTAACATTTTGCTGTCCTACTTACCTTTGGATGGTTCTGGCATAAAGTCATTCCCAGCCAAAATGCATCTATTGTCTGTATATGGGACAGGACATTTACAGCTCAGGATACAAGTCGCCATATTAATGCTGCATACTCCCCCATTGCTACAGTATGCTGTGGGGCAAGACACCAAGCTGCAGGCTGAAGCTGTGGATGTGATGTTTGTTTGTAGCTGTCCTGTAAACAACAATGGTTAATCATGCTCAGCTGTGCCTTTTGTCTGAATGAAGAAATAAAATGACATGGCATCTAAATCTGAGAAAAAACAAAGGGCATTTTATAAACGCTTGTCTTACTTGAAAACGTAGATGAGGATAATGTGGATGGTCTGTACCATGTAGAATTGGCAGTGGCAGTGGAAATGTTCAGTGAAACAGATACAGATGACTTTGTGGTCATTCGACTTGATGGCATCATTGCTGCTGAGGTTTGTGAAGTTCTAGTAATCGTTGGTAAAGTTTGTTTTTCCGTAGCCAATTGTGAATATGTTATATGAGTCAAAGTTGTGGATGTTGGACCTGTTGTGGAAACAGAAAATGTAATTGGAGACGTAAATTTTTTAGTTGTTATTACAGAAGAGTTTTTAATGAAAAATGTGTTCGTGCATCAGCCATTCCTACTGTCATTTTTTATAATAAATATTGTTGAAATATGACTGTGCTAATTAAATTTTCAGATAATTCAGGGCCTGCTTTACAAACTATGATGATCATGTGGAGCTTCTAGTTGAAGTATCAGCTGTGGCCTGATGGGAATGCTGTTAAAGTAGAGTTGAAGACAAGCTATTCCAACAGAATAAGGTTACAAGCTCATGCTAACAACGGCGCTTTGGGTATAATACAATAAATAACCCTGTTGAATTTGTTTATGTATAATGTCATAATCGTTGTGGCCACGGTTGGTATTTAAATAGCAATGGTACTGATAACCAACTATGTGGTACTTAGCGGTGTTGGTGACAACAACAGTATCCATTGGTTTTGTCTTGTATTTAGTTATAACAAGCAACTGTTTATTTTTAATTCATTTTTAGTGTTTGTACCTTTTGTACCATTAGTAGAAATTAACTTGAAGGTTGAATAATGGGGGCTTGATTTCTCAGTGGCTTCAGTTGTGCTTGGATATGACATTTGTATAGTTTTTATTGTTGAATTAATTATCCAAGTGCTTAGACCCAGACGTGTGGTTGTTGGTGAAAAATCTAGTAGAAATATGAGAAAAATATAGTATTGATATTGTACAGTTCTACCTTCTGGAGCTATGGATTGATTTTTTTTAATGGATTGATTGCCAAGAGCCAATCTTTACAAATATGAGCTTTATACTGTGTGACCATAAATATGCCATTGATGTCCAACTGGATAGACTCTATGATTTTTATGTCCCCTTAACTTGCATGAAAAATGCATGGGATTTCATGCATTAAGTTATTTGATTATTATTTATCATATTAGTATACCGTGACCAGTCTATGCATTAAGAATAGGTTTGTTAGCCAAGTAGATATGAGTGAAGAATAATCAATATAAATGCATATAGTCTACTAACCAGAGCAGTTAACACCAGTGTATCCTGGGAGGCAGTCACAGTAATATGAACCATTTAATGTGTTAATGCAGACAGAGGTGTCCGAACACAAACTGGAAGATCCACTGGCGCATTCATTGATATCTAAGGAAAATAACACATAGACTGTAATAATTCTCACAAATATTTAACATACACCCTTTGTATTACACATTTTAAAGGCAAACACATAGCATCATCTATACTATTATTATTAAAAAAGACTTTCTCTGTAAAATTGAATAATCTACTCAATAGGAGCATGCAGACATATAGAATTAGACAGCAGATATAAACAATTTATATATATATAGAGAGAGAGAGTTTGTTGAAGTAATGCCTCTCACCTATACAGTATTTTATTTAAATCTTAATCAGTCTGAGATTCATTTAACTTATTCACTGTACCATTTCTGCTAGGCGGCTGTTCCACCTGTCTGCTTCATATTCACAGTATCTATATATTCAACTTAATGTTTCTGTGTATGCATTTATAGTAATCAATTGGAGGACTTGCATGAGAGATGACACAAGGTGACAGTTTCAGCCTTACTTATTTTTTGTTTTGTACATACCTGTACAGAGAAGATAAGGATCACCATGATAGCCATTCATACACACACAGGAAAAGTTTCCAGGTAAGTTGGAACACATAGCATTTTCCCCACATGGAGAGGATCCTACACATTCATCAATGTCTTGAAAAACATAAAAAAGTGAAATAGTGATAATAAAGAAAATAAACATATATCTTATTTGCTTGATTATAAGATGACCCTGATTATAAGATGACCCCCCAAAATTTGGATATTAATTTAGGAAAAAAAGAAAAAGCCTGAATATAAGACTAACCTATAAGAATTTTATTTTTTACTAGTAAATATTAATTCACATGTGAACTATTTTTTCATATTTAATAAAAATGAAAAATGCAGTTTTTGTCTTTTATTTGCCAACCTGCCCCCAGTTATGCACATCTGCCCCCCAGATATGCCACTCTGCCGCCAGATATGCCTTATACCCCTATATTCCACTCTGCCACCCTCATATTCCTTTTAACCCCCTATATGCCACTCTACCTCCCTGGTATTCCTTTTACCCCCCCCATATATGCCACTCTGCCTCCCTCATATTCCTTTTAACCCCCTATATGCCACTCTGCCTCCCTGATATTCCTTTTAACCCCCTATAGGCCACTCTGCCTCCCTGATATTCCTTTTAATCCCCTATATGCCACTCTGCCTCCTTGATATTTTTTTAACCCCCTATGTGCCACTCTGCCTCCAGAAAGCCCTTACACCCCCATATGCCACTCTTATCCTCCCCCTACTTACCAGTGCTTCCCTAGACTTCTCATGCTTTAGATTCTTTAGTGTGTAGTGGTGGCAGCCGGTGAAGGTCTGAGTAATGCGCGCAGACAACCTCCGCTGCTGGTGCCGGCACTTCCGCCAGGGCATCTATGAATACAGACCTCCACCGGCTACCGGAGAGGAGGATCCAGGTTTCCTGCAGCGCTGCGGGGGACCTGGATCTTAGTCTTGTAGTCAGACCTCTATTTGAGGTCTGATTAGAAGATGACCTTGAATATAAGATGATAATTATTTTTCAGAGCATTTTCTCTGAAAAAAAAACCCTTGCCTTATAATCGAGCAAATACGGTAATTTAATGAATATACTATACACAAACTATACAAAATATATATGCTATATATGTATTCCTCAGCTTATTCTAGATATAACGATACACAATATGTGTAAAATATTTATGGTAATTGACATACATTCTTTTCAGATTCCTTACCGTCACAGTGTGAGGAATTTTGTTGGGAAGATCTGTAGCCTGCGTTACAGGAGCACTCGTATCCTGCAAATGTATTGATGCAAATCTGATTGCAGTCTGATGTGTTTTCATAACACTCATCAATATCTGTTGAGAAAAGGGGATCACAGAATGAAATACTGCAACGTCACCAGTAAAACATTTACATTACTGTCATCCATTCAAAAATCTTAAAAGTTTACTCACCGGAGCACTTAACGCCATCTCCAATCAACCCTTTGGGACAGGGTGAACACTGACAACCTTCTAATGGAGCCAGGTTATCTACACAAGAAGATGTATTAAAACAAATGTTTTGCAAGCAAGCATTGAAATCTTCAGTGCAGAATTCACCTTCCCATGCATCTGAACACTTGCAGACAGCGGTCTGAAATAAAAATGTTAGAGATGGAAAAATATTGAAAAATGTCAATATTTGTTACTAGTTTGTCTGACCAGTTTATTTAGGAATGTTTGTAATTGTATTCAAAACCACAAGAACTTACCTGATGTGAAATGATAGAACACATTAGTTATACTGTTAGTTCATATGGTGAGAAGATTTTGCACCAAATATACTTTTTATACATTAATTCTGTTATCAGCCAGCATGGTCTATATAACATTTTGTGAAAGACAAGTTGAAAAGGCATACATTCAAAGAATATGTTTGATAACCTCCCATGATTGGCGTCAAGGTGTAATTCACATCATGTTATACATAGTTACATAGTTCATAAGGTTGAAAAAATACCTAAGTCCTTCAAGTTCAACCCTTCTACCTAACCTTTCTATTCTTGATCCAAAAGAAGGCAAAAAAAAAACCTAATTAAGCTACTTCGAATTCTGCCATCAGGGGAAAAAAATTCCTTCTTGACTCCAAGAGGCAATCGGATTTCTCCTTGGATCAATGTTTAATCTACATGAGTGAACATTTTTAAAGTAGCTATTCTGCCCAACCACGAGACTTCATGCTTAGCATATTCCGCAGAGTCTGACTCAATAGTTGCAAGGAGGGGGATGTAGTTGTTAGTGAATAGGGAAGAGAAGGGGTATGACAATTCTACTCCCAAGTATTTTAGACTAGCTACCTGCCAGTCAAACCGGTATTGGGACTTCAAGGATGTTAATTGCTGAGGGGGAAGGTTCAGAGGGAGAGCCTGTGTTTTAGAGTTATTTAAATGATAATATGACAGCTGACCGTATGTGTTGATGTTTTCCATAACTGCAGGTAAAGATGTTTCTGGCAGGGTGAGGGAAAGGATGACATCATCCGCATATAGAGAGATGAGATGATCTCTACCATTAATACTCAACCCAGAAATTCTGTCATCTAGTCGAAGGGCCTGAGCCAGTGGCTCCATGGATAAGATATAAATTAAAGGGGAAAGAGGGCACCCCTGTCGTGACCCATTTGTAATATTGAATAAAAAACTATTGAAAGTAATCTACATGAGTGACCATTGCACATTATATAACTAACTGAAAAAAATGTTAAAACTGAATATAGTAATAGCTTACACACCTCCGTGAAAAGTGTGTTGAATACTTAGAGACCACTCTATATATTTTCCTAAAAAGAATCAAGTCCCTTTAAAAAGCCTCTCACGAAAGCAACATTGTTTGCTTGGTTTTATCTGGACAGCTAACTTTGAATATATGAGAAGGTTACTATTTCAGTGTATCTATACACACATAAATTAAAATTCAATGTCTCAATTGTCTCCCGGACTAGGACTGGCCCTCTTGTCTAGACGGCAGCTAAACGGGGCTATGTAATGCAACTTTACAGGATCCTGCAGTAAGCGCCCAGAAAGTTCTTTAAACATTAAGCCAAACGGAACACTTGTGAATAATTATGTTATGGAGAGCTGTGTCCATCCCAATGGGGTCTATGTTCAGTAGTGTAACTAGGTGGCAAGGGATTTAAATCTAACCTATGAGTTAGATGTGCTTAAGAGCCTTTGTTTGTGATGGTCTTCTGTGGAATAACAAAAATGCCATGGATTCTTTATTATTTTGTTTTCTACGTTGGTCCGTGAATGAACACTCCACAGTTAAATCAGTGAGAGTAAACCAAGAGGGGAGCAGAGAAGTGAAAGATGTATAGAAAGCAGTGGTTTTACCATTACCATAAACTTGGAATTATCTTTCTGGCTTCTCAGGATGGCATTATTGTAGTCACAAACCCCATCATTGCTACAGTTACAGAGAATCAGTGTAAGTCCTAACTCTGCAGTAGCAACTGAGTTATTGGCTCGAATCACTGCAAACACCGGTGCTGAAGATTTGGGCAGCCAGATCAGAGTTCCATTTCCTGCATCGATAAACATGCATAATGTCAAGTATGATATATCAAATGATGCCTTAAACACCAGTAACAAGCCAGACATTCATCTTGTTTTTAAAAATATATCCCTCAGTCCTTTAGACTTTGGTGCCAAAGGTATTCATTACTTTTTTGCCTACCTGTTATTACTAGATCACTGGAAGTTGTTTCTAGGTTGAGTTGACCAAATGAAACAGTGTAATCCACCATAACTTGGGCTCTCAGAGATGTCATTATGGTAGAAGGACCAGAGATGTTTGGTGGAAAACTCTCTATGGACAAAGGAAAAAAAAGCGTGCGTATATAGGTCATAGATTGTATTTACTTTTAAATACGCTGGCAGAATTAATATCATGTTGTGTTTCAACACCCACAAAAGCATTTAATGTTTAAAATAGATAATGCCAGAAGAGAAGGAGACTGTGACTCTATTCGGCTGTTTTACTTCTCTAAAAAAAACAGTATTTAAATCACATTTCACCTCAATTTCACCTCCCATTTCATCTAAAGAAGTCTTAAAACGTATTATCTAATACCTTGCTCTATGAATATAGGCCTACTAAAAATAACAAATTGCCAATATTTCAGGGAACCATGGAAACAACCCTGTGAACGGCTGCTTGTATGGCCTCTGGACTTCACACCGAGTAAAGAACAAAGCATCATAGAAGAGAGGGGTATATCTCAAGCACTAACCAATGATTTCTAGAGCCACATTCTGGTCTACTCACTGTTTACTTAGTTTGTTTAAATACAGAATGATAATTGTATATGTTCAAATGTCACAATAATTCTCTTTGGTTAAAACAATTGAGCCACATCTGGCATTTCATAAAATATACACAAAGTAAATTTGCACCAGCAGCCACTGAACTGAAGGTCAATCCTTTTGGCACTTCAGACCATGCCATGTCCTTTAAAAAAAGAGATATCTTCTTCCTACGGAATGTACCTGTGCTTGAGAACTTTAGTTTACAATAGCTGTGGTAGTAAAGATTAACCCGGTCTACAATTCCTATGGTGTTCAGCCAGTAATGGCTGACTATATATCAAGGGAGTGGCAGTAAACAACAAAAAAGTCATGTGTACGATAGGCCACCACAAGCCCAGTCTATAACTACAATTCCCATGAAATTTAGCTAGCAATATGGCTGCCTAAATATATATTTTGTCCAGTTAAGAAGGGCCCTTTCTAAACAATTTTAAACCGTACAAAGAGCCAGGAACCAGGGGTTGTCAAGGCCCCCTAAAGCTACAGATGAGACCCCTGTAGTTACACCACTGGCTGCAGTACCAACCATAATGATATAAGGCTAACCTTTGGCACACCAGTTGTTGAGTACTAACTTTCCCATGATGCTTAACATAACAGACTGGCTGAGAGTCATAGGGAATATAGTCTCAACAGCTGGAGTATTAACTAACTCCAGGTAGAATACATGTTTGAAATAAACAACCTTGTTTCAGCAGTATGCAAACTGTGTCTCTGCCCAGGAAGGGACTCCGTGCCTGTGAAGGAGCAGCTGCCAAAGTGAAGGGGAGGAGACCAGGTAGAGGGAGAGGAAAAGCTCAGTCCAAACCACTTTGACAGCATGGGTGTACAGAATTAAACAAAAGCTTTCTTGCTGCACATCCCTGACTACAAGCTTTCATTTTCCTAGTTAACCTACTATAAACAGCCTACTATTTTGCCCTCCCCTGCTACTGCTCAAGTAGACCTCTTTGAATTTCCAGGAGATGGCAAGTGTCCCCTTCCCCTCCAAACGCCCATTGACACAGGTTATAGATTATATTGACCTGTAAAATATTGGCATAATTAATATCATGTTGTGGTTCAATGCTAAACATTTGTTTACACATACAACACTCACATTTGATTTACAAACAATTACAGTTGGGAACTTGTTGATACATTATTCTCATATATGTAACACAAGGTTTTATATACATAGGCTGTATATATAAAATCAACTCACCCATGATGATTCTTTGACTTGTGAAAGCAATATCAAGTTCCTTTGTTTTTATACCCAAGGGAAAGTTCCCAGTACTCAAAATGTCGAAGACACAGTTTGAGTTTCCTGCACATGTGTTATTAGCTTTCTGTAACATATCAGGGTCACTAGCTGACAACAGTTCGTCAAAGAAAACTGGTATAAAGGTATTGTTGTTGTAAGTGAACCAAGTCTCTCCATTGCTTGCGTTATAGGTAAAGACACTATTTTCAGGTGTAGTTTTCCCTATTAAAAATACAGTTGGACAAGATTAACCTTGGGAGCCATCACAATAAAAAAAATTTGAAACTGATACACAAGCTATTATGTAACTAAATTATGATCAGATTTCTAACAATTGAAGGAAAAGTTCTGCTTCAACTTTAAATGGAAAAGACGGACCAGCAGTGGCATCACAACCCGGGTGCGGGGGGTGCGGATCGCACCCGGGTGACACCTTACAGGGGGTGACACCACACCATGCAGGAAACTCTATGAGAGTGTAATCAACCTGGGATCACAATACCATCATACCATCATACGCTGCTCCTCCGGTTCTCCGGGTCTAGACCCGAATCCTTCGGGTCATGGGAGCGGGGTCTTGACACGTCCCGCTCCCCGCCCATTTTTCCCTTCAAATGGGGGTGTTTCCCGCTGCTGTCACCGGGAATGCCCCCGATGTCAGTGGGAACTCCCCCGACGTCAGCGGGACCGCCCACCAACATCAGCGGGAACTCCCCCGATGTCAGCGGGACCGCCCATCAACGTCAGTGACACCATGTGTCATCGCACCGGGTGACACCAACCCTGGTGACGCCACTGCGGACCAGCAGCTGAAACAGGAAAGTGTGTTGTATGAAGCTCAATGGATGACTATAGGGCTTATTCTCCCATAAGCAACTTAACATGATGTTTATTCACTAAAGCAAAAATTGGTAGGACAGTTTTGCCTTTTTTAATTCATTCATTGTAAAGTATACAGGGCTATTCCTGATAATTTTCTCCAGAAGAATAGCTGAGCTGGCCCTGCATAATGCATAGTTCAATCAATTAGGTAATTTTCAGGGACTTATACATGGTTATTCCTCAGGCAGAGGCTCACTGGTTTTGGCACTTAATAATTTAAATTTAGATCAGTGAAATGAAATGGCAACTGTCCTGGAAACACTCCTGCTGACTCCCTCTTTTGTGGATAAATCCCATGTCCTTCTAAAAGCTTGCAGTTATTGCTATTTTTTTAATTAGTTTGTGCGTATTTGAAAAAAAAATGTGTTTACATGTCATGCCAAATGTGAAGATCTCAGATTCTTTTAGCTTCTTAAGCCCACTGTATGGTAATATATTTCCATCAGCAGAAAGAAAGTCATCATAAGGATTTCCATTGTACAGTCCTAAAATAAAGGGGGGGAAAAAGATCATCTTTAAAATCTTTATTATTACAAAGGGAAAACAATGTAAAGTGAAATGCATTGTTAACATGCAACCTAACACAATTTCTGAATGAAATACTACTGATTTAACAGACATGGCTCAATGGAAGAAACATAGTTTAACATGATTGTGCAATTAAATGTATTTGTCCACCTACCAAGAAGTCCCTCAGTCCTGTTTTGGTATTTTGGATTCAAAGTCACTACAAAATTCAATATGCCCATATTGGCGGTAACCGAGACAGAAATCCCGCTGTCAAAAGCAGCTTTGGCTTCACCTTTTGCTGTCCTCTCCAGTGCCATGTGCTCAATGTACGTAACATTTTCTAAAACAAATAAAAACGAATCAATATTCATACGTCTTTTTTGTATACATATAAAAGTATTGGGATACATATAGCAACACACAAAAGAGCTGCACTGCTATAAAGAGAAAGTAAATAAATTCATTTTATGTTTCAAAATATTATAATATTATAAAGCATTATTTATAGCATTATTTTGCCATTCATTTTTTCTTCATACTGTGATCATGAAACCCCTCTGAATTATTCAGTATTCAGAATTTCTCTCAATTATTGTTTTAGAGTGGCAACCCTCCAAACAAACATTCATGTTTTTCCATGGCCACTTTAAAATCTTAAATGTTTCAAATATTGTTTTTCTTTGTATCCCTTAGAAGTACTAATAATAAATGTACATAAAAGAGCATGATATCCCAAGACTAACCATGACAATATGATGGTTTGAGTTCCAAATCCATATTTAATTCAAACTTGAATAACCATGCATATTGCAGATTGACAAACAATCTTTGCAATGCCCCATTTAAACTTCTTCATGCACCCAATTAAGATTGCGTCATACCTGTGAGAGGAACTGTGGTCCCATTGTAACTTAAAAGAGTTGAGTTATCATTTAGTAGAGTCCATTGAACCTGTAAGAATGGGACACAGTGTCAGTGTAACACAAGCAGTAAGGCTGGTTTTTGTGGCAGACTGGCAGTGTCCAAAATATTAATAGGTAAGTCAATGGGTTATTGTTTAGGGCTATGGGCTCTTTTCGTCCTGATGTATGTAGTGGTATGCTTAAGATCTTACGTGACCCAAGTAAAGGTAGTAATGGTGCATAGATTGTGCTATTTGCCATGGGCATTTGATCTAAACCAACCTTGACAAGCAAAAAGCAGAATTGAATCTACTTGTCAACTTTTCTATAGTACCTGGTCACCAGCAGAAGTATAGGCTGCCAAACCCACAAAGATAGTAGCATTGCTTGTTCCATTGCCAGCAATAGCAGTGCGTCCCTGGAGTTTGAAGACAACAGTATTGTTCTCATCTTTGATATTGGCTAAGGTGAACTCACCCAGACCATTAAAAGTGTATGTCACACCATCCAGTGTACTGATGTGAGGATCTCCAAAGAGAAACCCTGTATGTAAATAAAAGAGCATATGTTTATTTATTTATTTCTATTTATGTACTCCCCTACCCATGGATATCAATGATCATGCATATTGCGACCTGTATTAATTAGTTAGTATTTTGTTTCAGATCTAAATACTTAAATTAAGTACATAATGGTGACATTTTCACCTATAAGGATTTGTTTTGTAATTTAAAATATTGCTTTAAGTATGCCACACATTGTGATACCAATTACTGAAGTCTATCTAACCTCACTAATATTCTTAAGTTGTTAATTGGAGCATGTTGTCCCGAGTGTCCTTACCAATTTGAGGGGGGACATATTGTTCACAGCGATCTAGTGGCCTTTTCTCCCTGTAGAGGCCACACAGATAATTGGATCCGGAATATCTACAACATGCATTGTAGGGATCGACTTCTTTAGCTACAAATAGTAAACAAAGTACAAGAACAAAATAAAGTTTATGTTGGCATTAAAACATTAGTAAATCACACTATTAGGAATTAATGCGAAAAAGTCTTAACTATAAAAATATTACAGAGATAGCATGCATTGGATACTAGCTTCATGTCCCTTAATGTCTATCATGACAAGACTAGTACTATCCAAGCATAATTTTCAGGTTTTTTCATTCTATACTGTATCCAGCTTTGTATTGTGATGACATAAACAATACCTCTGTAAATTTTTCTTTGGGTTGGAAGGACCATATTCCAGAAATAATTAACATAAGCCTTTGGATTTGACATATAACCCCAGAAGTCAAAATATGTCCATGGTGTTGGAAAGTACTGTTCCTTCTCTCCATAGATCAGTGCTCCAGACCTGCTGTAGTAGCACCTGGTGCCAGCTCCATTTTCAGTAGGGAACATGTTTTGCATAGTCATGTACTGTTCTACAAAAGATTACCAGTGAAAAAACAAATATAAAACTCCAATGAAAGTTATACATCAGCCCAATATAAATAACAATTTAATACTTCACAATACTTGACAAACAGACCAGACAGATCAAAAGGTTATTTTTTCTTCAATATGTATAATAATATATACATATAATGATATAATAACATATATTACCTTCTTCCATTAAATGTTACCTGAAAGACTTTTTAAATCGAAGTCATAATACCAAAGGTTTAGTCCATTGGTGAAGGATGAGTCGAATGTCGCCTGTCTATATGTGCATGGGCATGGAGGAGTATGTAATTGTGAACTTGGACCAAGTTCTTCATAATACCAGTTTAAACACTGTAGTCGAAAGTTTACAGTTCCTTTGGTATTACTATCCAGACGATAAGCCCACCGACCCTTCTTCCCTAATGGAAAGGGAAAAACTTTTACAAGATTTAAAAAAAGGTGGTATGACCTCATATTTTATGACTTAACAATAAAACACGTTTATACTTCAAATGATGAGAGTAGATGACTACCCCTTACGAAAAAATTACCGCAGTTTTTCTGAGGTAATTACTGCACATTTACTGCAGTTTTACTGCATTTGTACTTCACTGTACTGCAGTTTTACTGCAGTTATTTTTGTACGGAAGTACAAATGCAATAAAGCTACAGTACATTGAAGTACAACTGTAGGTTTGCAATATAAAAAAAAAGTGCAGTAAATGTGCAGTAAAACAGTAGTACTACTTTGCTGTGTCAATATCGTACCTGTATTATAGCCTATAGATTGGTCTGGAGTATATATTTCCTCTTTGCTTCTAGTTGGATCTGTCTGTGGATCATTAAAAGCTGGGAAGTTTTTTGTATTGCTTGGTGAGGAAATACCACTAGAAAGACAAGTTTGATAAATTACACATGCTCAACATACCAAGGGAAGGGTTGGTACCTTATGGTCCTGGGGCACATAAAGGTCCCAGCACCTTGCCTAACAAACACACTAAAACACACACTTACTATAAGACGCTCACTAAAACATCCTTACTTTATCATCAGATTTCATTTTCATAACACCTCTCACACATAACACCTCATTCCCTCACAACTATCACACATCATACCTATCACACACACCTCACTCCCTCACATCTATAACATTACACATCATTCCCATCACACATAACTACCATCACACAAATCAGACTTAACACCTCACTTGCTCACACCTATCACACATCACACTAACATAACAACTCATTCCCATCACGTCCACTATGATCCCATCTCCGCAAGTGGACTGTCAGATTGATCTTGTTTGAAGAACCCTCCCCCCGCCAGACTGCCTCAGAAGAGCATTTATTTTCCTCCAAACACCATGCAATCTACTTCCTGTTTCCCTGCACATAATCACCACTATCATCTTGCATACTCACTCTGTTTCATAACCCTGTAGGAAGAAGGGGGGACTCTACCTGAAATAGCCCATTTTTGGTTGATGCTGTGATGGCAGAGCATTGTGTCTCCATCTCATTCCACCATCTTCAAACAGAGTTAGGGAGAATGAGGAAACACCATTTGTAGCCAGGACTGCTTGAAAAGTGTTTGTCTAGGAGACAAGTTTGGGAGAATTTGAAAGATTTGTAGCTATTGTTTACTTATGTAAAGTACATTTCTCAGCTAAGATTGACCAATGGAGATCACAATATTCAATGAAACTATGACAAGAACACTCCTAAAGAAATAAAGATTTGCCTGCACAGATATACATTGACTTACCTCCGTGATTCTCTTTATTATGTTTTTGTAATGGACGACAATAAATTTACTATAATTGTTTTTATACGGATTTGAATTCAGCCTCAATTCTTCAGGGGTGTCAATGTTCTTGTGACGATCAATTCTATGTTTGCTTTTAGGTTAGCTACTCTTGTCTGAGCACTCTGTGAGGCTTGTTTTGCATATTGTTGAGATATTGAGATACATATATCCTCAGACACTAGCAGAGAGGAACCAGCTCTAGAGAAGGTATGTGTACTACCTGATTAATCCAATGAAGAACCAGCTCCTCTCACCCAGTTTCCATCTGCACCCAGGTAGAATGTGCTCTGATTGGCTATTCAGAGTCTTTGTTCTTCCCTTGTTTCACCTCCCTCCCTTTCCTTTTTCCTTCATATTACTTAGAACATGTGTATGGTCACAGGCCCCATAGTGCTGGTGTTATTATTATTATTATTTTTATTATTATTATTATTATTATTATTATTATTATTATGTTATATTTGTGTTGATGTGGAAAAGTAATTGGGCACATGAAAAAAGGTTGGTTTTCGTAAGTGAGTAAGGGCTCTAACCTGGCCTTGCACGTTTAAACATGAAATCAGAAACATTATATTTAATATTTAATAAGGATGCGTTAACCTTTTTTAAAAAAATATTTAATATTTATAGTACAAAATAAGCAAAATAGGAATAGTTGTATACAGATTATCTTGTGAAACGTTCCAACACTTTCATTATCAATCCTTTTACATACATACCAAATATTAAAATGTTGTACACTATTAGAGGAGGGAATACAATTACAGATCTACTGAGTATTATTTGCTTAATATGATAGAGAGTGAAACAGCAGCTTTAATCCTAGTTACTTACATAGTTACTGTATGTTCTCTTATTGGCATTTGCATTATACAAACTGAATGGGAGGACATTATCCCATGTTATCTTCACAGCCCAGGTAGCGGAAAATTGTTGTTCAAGAGAAGAACTGAAATAGGTGTTAATGGCTTTCTCCAATGACTCCTTAAATGCCTTGTCTGATACAGTTCTCTGGAAATCATAAACCTAACGAAACAAAATGGAATTCAGCTAGTTACATTGAAATATGTAGCCTATGGATGTAAAAAATAAAAAAAAAAACATAATTCAAATGTGACCAAAACTTTCATTTTATTTCTGCTTAATCATACAAATTATACCATTACTTGGATATAGGAGAGGAGTTAGGAGGGGATGCCCACTGTCTGGTGACAGATTTCCCTAACGTTACTAACCCTTGCAAAGAGTGAATGTCTCTAATACTTTTAAGTTACAACAGAATTTTCCTCACATTTTGTATCTGATGTTACCTGGTAATATAACTCTCCGACATCTCCTGATAAGTCCACATCAGCCCAGAAAGGTGCAATCACCGGTGGTGTGACAGAGTCATTACTCTGGAATGTTTTGTATGGATAGCTAAGGACATAGATTGGATCGTATGAATTGCGCTGGAATATGATTACACCATTATCTGTGAACTAGAGAGTGAAAAGAAATGAGTTTTTCAGTCATACAGTCAATTAATTAATAAAGACACAAACATCATCATCTATAATGCAACTTAGCAAACTCTTTAGTTTGAACTTGCTAATGAGATCATGGTGACTGTAGTGGTCCCTTAAAACTGACGCAGGCAAATGGGCCAAATTTGACCCATACATTTTCAGGCAACAAATTATGTTTCCTGCCCATTCCGTTCGGCCAAAAATTTGGGGGCATTCGTTACTCAAAATTCATTACCCGGTTCCCACATTCACTCTCACTCACTCTCTCACACACTCTCATTCTAATTCACTCTCTTTCTCACATTCCCTAGATGTTTCCCTACCTTCTTTGCCAACCACTTGCGCTTCTGGTGACCGCTTCCGCTGACCGCTACCGCATCTTCTTCTTCATCCCCAGTTTTTATCTTCTCCCTTCTCTTCTATCTATTTATGAATCTGCTATCTTTAATCTTCTATCTTTGTCCACATCTCTGTGGACATAACCCAGAGGGAGAGGGCAGAGTTCAACTCTGGCAATATGACATCGCTTCCGCCGACGTTCTCTCCCCGATTGGAGGACCAGGGAGACAACTTTACTGGAAGTGCCGCCATACCCGCGTTCAACTTAAGGCAACATGATGTCCCCTCTCCGGAAGGGAAGATTGGGGAGAGGATGTCACCAGAAGCACTGTCATTTTGGCTTAAGTTCCCGCCAGGTTATGTCCACAGACATGTGGATGAGGATAGAAGATAGGAAGGATACTGTTCTAGTAAATAAAAGGTGCAAAATATCTACTAACAACAGATTACCGCAATGGCGGTTTCTCAATTTAATATTTTTAAAATCATATTCAATTTGATAAAGCACTCTGTTCTTAATATATATATATATATATATATATATATATATATATATATATATATATATATATATATATATATATATATATATATATATATATATATATATATATATATATATATATATATATATATGAAAATATGTTAATGGTGATTTCTAAATTGTACAAAAAATATAACAACCAACATAAGTTTAAGGTTCACTAATGGTTGAAATGGAGCACTAACTTATCTGTTTTTAGAATCTGCTATGTGTTCATATACTAACGTTTGGGAAATTATATTCTAATTTGTTAATGTCTCACCAGACAGTTTCAACCATAAAAATAAAACTAAACATTAACAAAATCCTTACATTACTTTTTCTTTCCCATTGATATCCCTTTAAATTAATGTACAAACAAAGCCTAATTCACATACTTACATAGAGGTTGTTGTAGAATACAGAATCAAATGGGAATCCCATAGGTATATTAATTAGTGGTGAAGCAAAATCTCTGGATCTCTTTGTTGCTCTTAAGTCTCCAGCCACTGGTCCATAATTGAACAGACGGATTTCTAAGTGGATAGAAGTCAAATTCAAAATTACAAAAATAATTTGTTCATTTACTTAAATGTTGAAACGTAAATACAAAGCAATATGTAAACTGACAACAATACAGTGCATGCAGTTTGATTATACTGGTTAAGTTTTGAACTTATTGCAGTAATGAGTTGAAAAATGAATCCTATGTCTAGTGACTGTACTATTACCTTTGCAAGTAAACCCATCTCCTTTATAACCTTCCATACAGCTGCATTTATAGGAACCCATTGTATTCAAACATACAGCATGTGGGTCACAGTTAGTGCGACTTTGGGAACATTCATCCACATCTAGGAAAAAAAACAGATGACAACTGATACTAATAAGTAATTAAACTGGATAAAAGACTAAAATGTTTTAATGCAGCCAATGTAAAACACTATAAGAAATAAAACAGAAAGAAAGAAAGAAAGAAAGAAAGAAAGAAAGAAAGAAAGAAAGAAAGAAAGAAAGAAAGAAAGAAAGAAAGAAAAAGAAAGAGGGAATGAAGAAAGAAAGAAACATGCAGGTTATTATGATTATTGATTTATACAGTATAGTACCATCTTATTCCCAATAGGTAAATAGGAAATAATTCGTTTTTAACCTGCAAACCATTTTGGTAGCACTCTTCTGAACTTTCTTCAAAATCTCAATATGCTTCTAGAGGTGGGTCTCTAGAGCTGTAGTCAATACTGTAGGTGAGGTCTGACCAGACAGAGATCTGTGTAGTGGCAGAACCCCCCCCCATTCCTGCTACTAATGCCTCTAGCTATACAACCCAGCAACCTACTTGCTTTTTGTGATGATTTATTGCATTGTCTGCTTATCTCAGAAATAAATACTCCTAAGTCCATCTCACTGACAGAACAGTGCCCTCATCGTTGCATTCTGCCTTTGGAGTTTTACATCCCAAATGCATTGTTTTACATTTTTCAACTTTAAACTGCAGCTGCCACAATCTCGACCATTCTTCTAATTTACTTAAATCACTTTCCATTTGGCTTGTTCCACCAGGAATGTGTACCCGGTTGCAGATTTTGTATCTGCAAAAAATGCATACCTTGCCATTAAAGTCTTTTGTAACATAGCTAATAAAAATATTAAAATGTATGTGTCCCAATACACATCATTGAGGTACTCCACCAGTAACAAGAGGTCTCCTGCCACTCAACTGTTGTGTTATACATTCAAATATTTTAACATAGTAGTTTTTGCTATCATACTAAACATATGGAGGGATATCTGTAAAACTGCAGTTGTTGAGATTTCACATGTAGATGTGCCCCAATGGTTTAAAGCAGCATTGTTCGACTGCAGTCTTCGATGGCAGCAAATGTGTCAGGCTTCCTTGATTTATATATTACATAACTGAAAGCTTCACAGCAAGACCTTAGGATACCTGGCCAATATTGCACATTTAAAAGTCCTTTGTACTATGAAGATTTGGTATAACAGCATATGCTGATAAATCTGTTGCTTTAGTGTTAAACAGTTACTCCGATAATGTTTTTTCACTTTCTAGCTATTAATTATTCAGTAGTTAACATGTTCATAACTGAACACTGTTAAATAATCCTTACCCTCAGAACAATTGGTTCCATGCCAGCCCTTCTGACATCGACAGGAAAAGCTATTGACGTTATCAATGCAGATTCCTCCATTCTTACAGGGACTACAAGCACAGTCATCGATATCTAAGAAAAGAAAAAGAAACATGCAGCATATAATATGGCCAATAAAGCAAAGAACGTTAGCAATTAAATAAAGCTGAGTTGCTGGAATAAATCTACTTTGAAGACTTAAGAATAATAGTTGATGGCTTAGGATAGGTTCACCAATCCTACTATTCTGCCAGCACTATCACAATCACAAGAAAATAAATTAGGAATGCTTCTTGGGAAGCTATTCATAAATAAAAGCACGATGATAAAAGCAAAAAAAGTAATCAGTTTCGCAAACTACAATCCGACGACACCTTAATCAACACAGAAAGGTTTAAAAAAAAAAGCCTCTACTCTCATCTGAAAAAATTTAATAATCTTCAGTTTGCCAGACACTGCTGGGACTTCAAATGGGATTGGGTTCTATGGTCAGAGCTTTTTGGTAATAAACATCAGAGGTGGGTTTAGCCCACACAGAGAGGTAGCCATATGGAAAGGTGCTCATGCTCCTGCTTAAATATAGTGGTGGCTCTTTAATGTTTTGGGGCTGTTTTTATGCCGGAGGACCTGCACATTTTGTTAGGATACAGGGCAGCATGGACTCTAACAAATGAACACTTCACTCTACCAGAAAGTTTCAGTAAGTGCTTACTAGAGGTAATGTAAGGGTTAATTCGATATTAGCTAGGACTAAGCCAGACCTAGGCTGGGGATGCGGAGCCCATGCATTAACTAAGCTAACCGACCTTAGTTACAAATGCCTTTTGGCTTACACATTCCCAATTATTGTTATGGGATTGTCCCATCTCTGTTTATATACGGTATTCTTAGTCACAGGATTGACGTAAGCCCTTAGGGCATGTGTTTGCCTAGCATTGAAGTAAGGATCATTAATTCATTTGCATTGTTATAAAGAAGGAGAGAAGAATCAAAACGACAAAGGGAGAAAGAAAATAACACACCAACTTCACAAAGCCGTCCACTGTACCCTCTCTGGCATACGCAGGAAAAACCATTTCCCAAGGTAATGCAAGTAGCACCATTTAGACATGAGATTCTTTGGCAGATATTTTTGTCTGCAATACACAAGATGTAGTTAATGCACAAACAAAGAAACATGTACAACAGTCACAATGGTGGCTAGCCTGTCAAAAGCAGAGCAAGTGGCTCTTGGTGTTTCTAAGTGCTTATTTATTGCTGGCCAGCTGCATCTTTCTTGCCAGAAAGGTGAAACTGGCCCATCATATTACATATACATGAGTAATTCACTGAAAAGGGATTTCTCTGTGTAATGCAAGTTAGCCTCTTGATGCCGCTTCTTACATTTTAGTTTTAAGAATTCCCTATTTCTATTTATGTGAAAAAATTGGGCATCTAAGATACAAAGACCTACACAATAACCACAACACACTGAAAAATTACTTTTATAAAAAACAAATGTAAAACATAAGTAACCATAATATCCACAGATGTTAAATAGATATCGATTAAATAATTAAAAACATATATTAAATATACTAAATTATTAATAACAGACAGGGTCAGTAAAAACACAACACACTATCCACTATGCAATAATTGGTCAATTACTTATTTACCAGATTCTTGTGTTGGTTTCTCTGAGGTAGTTTTTGAATTTGACTGCGGCATGACTATAGTATCTGTAACATCGGGTTTTTCTGTGAATTTAAGCATGATGCTTTTGGATGTTGGAGAAAGAGTTGTCATTCTCTCTCTAATATCAGACATTGTGATATTCTTATGAAGTTGAGATCTTTTAGAGGTAAGATGGCCACGAGAGGCTCCTTCTCTAACAGATGAAAATGTTATTCCAGAATTTGGTGTTGCAGTCTCTTTAAACATGTTGGACGTTGTTTCAGTACCAGACGGATGCGAAGATTTAGTAGATGTTGATGGTTCACTTTCTGAAGGGAAAGATAAGCTTGTTTCTGTTGCCACAAATTGTAGTTCCGTAGAGAACATCTTCTCTTTAGTGGTAGTAAGGACTTTTTCCTTACTGGATGATAGATTTACATCTGAAGACATATGTGATTCTCTTTCATAGACCACAGAGGTCACTATTTTACTGAAAGTTGTCAGTGGTATTTCTGCAGTTAACAAATGTGTTTGATCCGTTAATATAATTTCTCCAGATATTTTGGTATTTGTGGGTGATAGTGTCCTGCCTATGGTACTCTCCTCTTGAGTTGACAAATTGTTTCCTTTGTCTGTGGAGAGAGTGGATGACACTGTAGTAAATGGTAGTGCTTCTTGTTCAGTAGAAGGAGAACTTTCTACAGGAGCAGATGTGTGCTGGTACTGTCTGGATACAGATTCTGCTGATTCTGATACAAAAGGTGTAGTCACTGTTGACACAGGCCAAATGTTATCTTGTGTTGTTGACCAAGATGTTTTGGTATTTGTGGGTGATAGTGTCCTGCCTGTAGTAGAGTGAGTGGTATCTACTTCTGTTGGAAGGAATGTTTGTGTGGTGGCTGATACATGTTCAGTTCCCTTTGGGGTAGGTTCTGGTGACTCTCTCATTGTTGATCCTTTAGATTGAGTTGTAAAAGATGGATGTGCAGTTTCCTCTATACTAAATGGAACTGGTTCAGTAGATGTCAATAGAATAGATTCTTGAAAAGTAGTTGATCCAGCTTCATGAGTAACAGAGGTGTTCATTTCTTCAGTAGTAGTTCGAAATGTGACTGATACAGTAGATGGTGTTAATTCAGCTACTGTGAATTCGCTGGTTTCTCTGGCTGTTGGAGATATATTTTCCATATTGGAAAATGGCGGGTTGCTACTGACTGTAGGCCAAGTGCTCTCTGCTCTCTCCGATGACGTAGATACTGTTCTATCTATAACTGTAGATAAAATCATTCCTGCCGTATCTGTTGATGCTGTTTCTATAAATACGTTGGAAGTTGTTTCTGCAGAACCAGATTGAAGCATAGATTTAGTAGATGTTAATGGTGCACTTTCTAGAGGCGTAGACAACATCGCTTTTGTGGACAACGATTGTAGTTCCGTAGAGATGGCATTCTCTTTATTGGTAGTAAGAAATGTTTCCTTATTGGTTGATAGATTTGCATCTGTAGACAAATGTGATTCTCTTTCTTGGCCCACAGAGGTCACTATTTTGCTGAAGGTTGACAGAGGTAGATGTGTAGTTAACAACTGTGTTTGATCGGTAAATGTGATTTCTCCAGATTCTAAGGAAGTCGATTGTAAAGGTTCAGTAGACAACATGGTTGTTTTACCAATCATTGCAGACATTGTACTCTCCTCTGGAGTTGACAAATTGTTTCCTTTGTCAGTGGAGAGAGTGGATGACACTGTAGTAAATGGTAGTGATTCTAGTTCAGTAGAAGGAGAACTTTCTACAGGAGCAGATGTGTGCTGGTAGAGTCTGGATACAGATTGTGCTGATTGCGTTACAAAAGTTGTAATCTCTGTTGACACAGGCCAACTGTTATCTTCTGTTGTTGACCAAGATGTTTTGGTATTTGTGGGTGATAGTGTCCTACCTGTAGTAGAGTGAGTGGTATCTACTTCTGTTGGAAGGAATGTTTGTGTGGTGGCTGATACATGTTCAGTTCCCTTTGGGGTAGGTTCTGGTGACTCTCTCATTGTTGATCCTTTAGATTGAGTTGTAAAAGATGGATGTGCAGTTTCCTCTATACTAAAAGATGGAACTGGTTCAGTAGATGTCAATAGAATAGATTCTTGAAAAGTAGTTGATCCAGCTTCATGAGTAACAGAGGTGTTAATTTCTTCAGTAGTAGCTGGAAATGTGACTGATACAGTAGATGGTGTTAATTCAGCTACCGTGAATTCGCTGGTTTCTCTGGCTGTTGGAGATATATTTTCCATATTGGAAAATGGCGGGTAGCTACTGACTGTAGGCCAAGTGCTCTCTGCTCTCTCCGATGACGTAGATACTGTTCTATCTATAACTGTAGATAAAATCATTCCTGCCGTATCTGTTGATGCTGTTTCTATAAATACGTTGGAAGTTGTTTCTGCAGAACCAGATTGAAGCATAGATTTAGTAGATGTTAACGGTGCACTTTCTAGAGGCGTAGACAACATCGCTTTTGTGGACAACGATTGTAGTTCCGTAGAGATGGCATTCTCTTTATTGGTAGTAAGAAATGTTTCCTTATTGGTTGATAGATTTGCATCTGTAGACAAATGTGATTCTCTTTCTTGGCCCACAGAGGTCACTATTTTGCTGAAGGTTGACAGAGGTAGATGTGTAGTTAACAACTGTGTTTGATCGGTAAATGTGATTTCTCCAGATTCTAAGGAAGTCGATTGTAAAGGTTCAGTAGACAACATGGTTGTTTTACCAATCATTGCAGACATTGTACTCTCCTCTGGAGTTGACAAATTGTTTCCTTTGTCAGTGGAGAGAGTGGATGACACTGTAGTAAATGGTAGTGATTCTAGTTCAGTAGAAGGAGAACTTTCTACAGGAGCAGATGTGTGCTGGTAGAGTCTGGATACAGATTGTGCTGATTGCGTTACAAAAGTTGTAATCTCTGTTGACACAGGCCAACTGTTATCTTCTGTTGTTGACCAAGATGTTTTGGTATTTGTGGGTGATAGTGTCCTACCTGTAGTAGAGTGAGTGGTATCTACTTCTGTTGGAAGGAATGTTTGTGTGGTGGCTGATACATGTTCAGTTCCCTTTGGGGTAGGTTCTGGTGACTCTCTCATTGTTGATCCTTTAGATTGAGTTGTAAAAGATGGATGTGCAGTTTCCTCTATACTAAAAGATGGAACTGGTTCAGTAGATGTCAATAGAATAGATTCTTGAAAAGTAGTTGATCCAGCTTCATGAGTAACAGAGGTGTTAATTTCTTCAGTAGTAGCTGGAAATGTGACTGATACAGTAGATGGTGTTAATTCAGCTACCGTGAATTCGCTGGTTTCTCTGGCTGTTGGAGATATATTTTCCATATTGGAAAATGGCGGGTAGCTACTGACTGTAGGCCAAGTGCTCTCTGCTCTCTCCGATGACGTAGATACTGTTCTATCTATAACTGTAGATAAAATCATTCCTGCCGTATCTGTTGATGCTGTTTCTATAAATACGTTGGAAGTTGTTTCTGCAGAACCAGATTGAAGCATAGATTTAGTAGATGTTAACGGTGCACTTTCTAGAGGCGTAGACAACATCGCTTTTGTGGACAACGATTGTAGTTCCGTAGAGATGGCATTCTCTTTATTGGTAGTAAGAAATGTTTCCTTATTGGTTGATAGATTTGCATCTGTAGACAAATGTGATTCTCTTTCTTGGCCCACAGAGGTCACTATTTTGCTGAAGGTTGACAGAGGTAGATGTGTAGTTAACAACTGTGTTTGATCGGTAAATGTGATTTCTCCAGATTCTAAGGAAGTCGATTGTAAAGGTTCAGTAGACAACATGGTTGTTTTACCAATCATTGCAGACATTGTACTCTCCTCTGGAGTTGACAAATTGTTTCCTTTGTCAGTGGAGAGAGTGGATGACACTGTAGTAAATGGTAGTGATTCTAGTTCAGTAGAAGGAGAACTTTCTACAGGAGCAGATGTATGCTGGTAGAGTCTGGATACAGATTGTGCTGATTGCGTTACAAAAGTTGTAATCTCTGTTGACACAGGCCAACTGTTATCTTCTGTTGTTGACCAAGATGTTTTGGTATTTGTGGGTGATAGTGTCCTACCTGTAGTAGAGTGAGTGGTATCTACTTCTGTTGGAAGGAATGTTTGTGTGGTGGCTGATACATGTTCAGTTCCCTTTGGGGTAGGTTCTGGTGACTCTCTCATTGTTGATCCTTTAGATTGAGTTGTAAAAGATGGATGTGCAGATTCCTCTATACTAAAAGATGGAACTGGTTCAGTAGATGTCAATAGAATAGATTCTTGAAAAGTAGTTGATCCAGCTTCATGAGTAACAGAGGTGTTCATTTCTTCAGTAGTAGCTGGAAATGTGACTGATACAGTAGATGGTGTTAATTCAGCTACCGTGAATTCGCTGGTTTCTCTGGCTGTTGGAGATATATTTTCCATATTGGAAAATGGCGGGTAGCTACTGACTGCAGGCCAAGTGCTCTCTGCTCTCTCCGATGACGTAGATACTGTTCTATCTATAACTGTAGATAAAATCATTCCTGCCGTATCTGTTGATGCTGTTTCTATAAATACGTTGGAAGTTGTTTCTGCAGAACCAGATTGAAGCATAGATTTAGTAGATGTTAATGGTGCACTTTCTAGAGGCGTAGACAACATCGCTTTTGTGGACAACGATTGTAGTTCCGTAGAGATGGCATTCTCTTTATTGGTAGTAAGAAATGTTTCCTTATTGGTTGATAGATTTGCATCTGTAGACAAATGTGATTCTCTTTCTTGGCCCACAGAGGTCACTATTTTGCTGAAGGTTGACAGAGGTAGATGTGTAGTTAACAACTGTGTTTGATCGGTAAATGTGATTTCTCCAGATTCTAAGGAAGTCGATTGTAAAGGTTCAGTAGACAACATGGTTGTTTTACCAATCATTGCAGACATTGTACTCTCCTCTGGAGTTGACAAATTGTTTCCTTTGTCAGTGGAGAGAGTGGATGACACTGTAGTAAATGGTAGTGATTCTAGTTCCATAGAAGGAGAACTTTCTACAGGAGCAGATGTGTGCTGACAGAGTCTGGATACAGATTGTGCTGATTGCGTTACAAAAGTTGTAATCTCTGTTGACACAGGCCAACTGTTATCTTCTGTTGTTGACCAAGATGTTTTGGTATTTGTGGGTGATAGTGTCCTACCTGTAGTAGAGTGAGTGGTATCTACTTCTGTTGGAAGGAATGTTTGTGTGGTGGCTGATACATGTTCAGTTCCCTTTGGGGTAGGTTCTGGTGACTCTCTCATTGTTGATCCTTTAGATTGAGTTGTAAAAGATGGATGTGCAGATTCCTCTATACTAAAAGATGGAACTGGTTCAGTAGATGTCAATAGAATAGATTCTTGAAAAGTAGTTGATCCAGCTTCATGAGTAACAGAGGTGTTCATTTCTTCAGTAGTAGCTGGAAATGTGACTGATACAGTAGATGGAGTTAATTCAGCTACTGTGAATTCGCTGGTTTCTCTGGCTGTTGGAGATATATTTTCCATATTGGAAAATGGCGGGTAGCTACTGACTGTAGTCCAAGTGCTCTCTGCTCTCTCCGATGACGTATATACTGTTCTATCTATAACTGTAGATAAAATCATTCCTGCCGTATCTGTTGATGCTGTGTCTATAAATACGTTGGAAGTTGTTTCTGCAGAACCAGATTGATGCATAGATTTAGTAGATGTTAACGGTGCACTTTCTAGAGGCGTAGACAACATCGCTTTTGTGGACAACGATTGTAGTTCTGTAGAGATCGCATTCTCTTTATTGGTAGTAAGAAATGTTTCCTTATTGGTTGATAGATTTTCATCTGTAGACAAATGTGATTCTCTTTCATGGCCCACAGAGGTCACTATTTTGCTGAAGGTTGACAGAGGTAGATGTGTAGTTAACAACTGTGTTTGATCGGTAAATGTGATTTCTCCAGATTCTAAGGAAGTCGATTGTAAAGGTTCAGTAGACAACATGGTTGTTTTACCAATCATTGCAGACATTGTACTCTCCTCTGGAGTTGACAAATTGTTTCCTTTGTCAGTGGAGAGAGTGGATGACACTGTAGTAAATGGTAGTGATTCTAGTTCAGTAGAAGGAGAACTTTCTACAGGAGCAAATGTGTGCTGGTAGAGTCTGGATACAGATTGTGCTAATTGCGTTACAAAAGTTGTAATCTCTGTTGACACAGGCCAACTGTTATCTTCTGTTGTTGACCAAGATGTTTTGGTATTTGTGGGTGATAGTGTCCTACCTGTAGTAGAGTGAGTGGTATCTACTTCTGTTGGAAGGAATGTTTGTGTGGTGGCTGATACATGTTCAGTTCCCTTTGGGGTAGGTTCTGGTGACTCTCTCATTGTTGATCCTTTAGATTGAGTTGTAAAAGATGGATGTGCAGTTTCCTCTATACTAAAAGATGGAACTGGTTCAGTAGATGTCAATAGAATAGATTCTTGAAAAGTAGTTGATCCAGCTTCATGAGTAACAGAGGTGTTCATTTCTTCAGTAGTAACTGGAAATGTGACTGATACAGTAGATGGTGTTAATTCAGCTACTGTGAATTCGCTGGTTTCTCTGGCTGTTGGAGATATATTTTCCATATTGGAAAATGGCGGGTAGCTACTGACTGTAGGCCAAGTGCTCTCTGCTCTCTCCGATGACGTAGATACTGTTCTATCTATAACTGTAGATAAAAGCATTCCTGCCGTATCTGTTGATGCTGTTTCTATAAATACGTTGGAAGTTGTTTCTGCAGAACCAGATTGATGCATAGATTTAGTAGATGTTAACGGTGCACTTTCTAGAGGCGTAGACAACATCGCTTTTGTGGACAACGATTGTAGTTCTGTAGAGATCGCATTCTCTCTATTGGTAGTAAGAAATGTTTCCTTATTGGTTGATAGATTTTCATCTGTAGACAAATGTGATTCTCTTTCTTGGCCCACAGAGGTCACTATTTTGCTGAAGGTTGACAGACGTAGATCTGTAGTTAACAACTGTGTTTGATCGGTAAATGTGATTTCTCCAGATTCTAAGGAAGTCGATTGTAAAGGTTCAGTAGACAACATGGTTGTTTTACCAATCATTGCAGACATTGTACTCTCCTCTGGAGTTGACAAATTGTTTCCTTTGTCTCTGGAGAGAGTGGATGACACTGTAGTAAATGGTAGTGATTCTAGTTCAGTAGAAGGAGAACTTTCTACAGGAGCAGATGTGTGCTGGTAGAGTCTGGATACAGATTGTGCTGATTGCGTTACAAAAGTTGTAATCTCTGTTGACACAGGCCAACTGTTATCTTCTGTTGTTGACCAAGATGTTTTGGTATTTGAGGGTGATAGTGTCCTACCTGTAGTAGAGTGAGTGGTATCTACTTCTGTTGGAAGGAATGTTTGTGTGGTGGCTGATACATGTTCAGTTCCCTTTGGGGTAGGTTCTGGTGACTCTCTCATTGTTGATCCTTTAGATTGAGTTGTAAAAGATGGATGTGCAGTTTCCTCTACACTAAAAGATGGAACTGGTTCAGTAGATGTCAATAGAATAGATTCTTGAAAAGTAGTTGATCCAGCTTCATGAGTAACAGAGGTGTTCATTTCTTCAGTAGTAGCTGGAAATGTGACTGATACAGTAGATGGTGTTAATTCAGCTACTGTGAATTCGCTGGTTTCTCTGGCTGTTGGAGATATATTTTCCATATTGGAAAATGGCGGGTAGCTACTGACTGTAGTCCAAGTGCTCTCTGCTCTCTCCGATGACGTATATACTGTTCTATCTATAACTGTAGATAAAATCATTCCTGCCGTATCTGTTGATGCTGTTTCTATAAATACGTTGGAAGTTGTTTCTGCAGAACCAGATTGAAGCATAGATTTAGTAGATGTTAATGGTGCACTTTCTAGAGGCGTAGACAACATCGCTTTTGTGGACAACGATTGTAGTTCCGTAGAGATGGCATTCTCTTTATTGGTAGTAAGAAATGTTTCCTTATTGGTTGATAGATTTTCATCTGTAGACAAATGTGATTCTCTTTCTTGGCCCACAGAGGTCACTATTTTGCTGAAGGTTGACAGAGGTAGATGTGTAGTTAACAACTGTGTTTGATCGGTAAATGTGATTTCTCCAGATTCTAAGGAAGTCGATTGTAAAGGTTCAGTAGACAACATGGTTGTTTTACCAATCATTGCAGACATTGTACTCTCCTCTGGAGTTGACAAATTGTTTCCTTTGTCTGTGGAGAGAGTGGATGACACTGTAGTAAATGGTAGTGATTCTAGTTCAGTAGAAGGAGAACTTTCTACAGGAGCAGATGTGTGCTGGTAGAGTCTGGATACAGATTGTGCTGATTGCGTTACAAAAGTTGTAATCTCTGTTGACACAGGCCAACTGTTATCTTCTGTTGTTGACCAAGATGTTTTGGTATTTGTGGGTGATAGTGTCCTACCTGTAGTAGAGTGAGTGGTATCTACTTCTGTTGGAAGGAATGTTTGTGTGGTGGCTGATACATGTTCAGTTCCCTTTGGGGTAGGTTCTGGTGACTCTCTCATTGTTGATCCTTTAGATTGAGTTGTAAAAGATGGATGTGCAGATTCCTCTATACTAAAAGATGGAACTGGTTCAGTAGATGTCAATAGAATAGATTCTTGAAAAGTAGTTGATCCAGCTTCATGAGTAACAGAGGTGTTAATTTCTTCAGTAGTAGCTGGAAATGTGACTGATACAGTAGATGGTGTTAATTCAGCTACCGTGAATTCGCTGGTTTCTCTGGCTGTTGGAGATATATTTTCCATATTGGAAAATGGCGGGTAGCTACTGACTGCAGGCCAAGTGCTCTCTGCTCTCTCCGATGACGTAGATACTGTTCTATCGATAACTGTAGATAAAATCATTCCTGCCGTATCTGTTGATGCTGTTTCTATAAATACGTTGGAAGTTGTTTCTGCAGAACCAGATTGAAGCATAGATTTAGTAGATGTTAATGGTGCACTTTCTAGAGGCGTAGACAACATCGCTTTTGTGGACAACGATTGTAGTTCCGTAGAGATGGCATTCTCTTTATTGGTAGTAAGAAATGTTTCCTTATTGGTTGATAGATTTGCATCTGTAGACAAATGTGATTCTCTTTCTTGGCCCACAGAGGTCACTATTTTGCTGAAGGTTGACAGAGGTAGATGTGTAGTTAACAACTGTGTTTGATCGGTAAATGTGATTTCTCCAGATTCTAAGGAAGTCGATTGTAAAGGTTCAGTAGACAACATGGTTGTTTTACCAATCATTGCAGACATTGTACTCTCCTCTGGAGTTGACAAATTGTTTCCTTTGTCAGTGGAGAGAGTGGATGACACTGTAGTAAATGGTAGTGATTCTAGTTCAGTAGAAGGAGAACTTTCTACAGGAGCAAATGTGTGCTGGTAGAGTCTGGATACAGATTGTGCTGATTGCGTTACAAAAGTTGTAATCTCTGTTGACACAGGCCAACTGTTATCTTCTGTTGTTGACCAAGATGTTTTGGTATTTGTGGGTGATAGTGTCCTACCTGTAGTAGAGTGAGTGGTATCTACTTCTGTTGGAAGGAATGTTTGTGTGGTGGCTGATACATGTTCAGTTCCCTTTGGGGTAGGTTCTGGTGACTCTCTCATTGTTGATCCTTTAGATTGAGTTGTAAAAGATGGATGTGCAGTTTCCTCTATACTAAAAGATGGAACTGGTTCAGTAGATGTCAATAGAATAGATTCTTGAAAAGTAGTTGATCCAGCTTCATGAGTAACAGAGGTGTTCATTTCTTCAGTAGTAGCTGGAAATGTGACTGATACAGTAGATGGTGTTAATTCAGCTACTGTGAATTCGCTGGTTTCTCTGGCTGTTGGAGATATATTTTCCATATTGGAAAATGGCGGGTAGCTACTGACTGTAGGCCAAGTGCTCTCTGCTCTCTCCGATGACGTAGATACTGTTCTATCTATAACTGTAGATAAAATCATTCCTGCCGTATCTGTTGATGCTGTTTCTATAAATACGTTGGAAGTTGTTTCTGCAGAACCAGATTGATGCATAGATTTAGTAGATGTTAACGGTGCACTTTCTAGAGGCGTAGACAACATCGCTTTTGTGGACAACGATTGTAGTTCTGTAGAGATCGCATTCTCTCTATTGGTAGTAAGAAATGTTTCCTTATTGGTTGATAGATTTTCATCTGTAGACAAATGTGATTCTCTTTCTTGGCCCACAGAGGTCACTATTTTGCTGAAGGTTGACAGACGTAGATCTGTAGTTAACAACTGTGTTTGATCGGTAAATGTGATTTCTCCAGATTCTAAGGAAGTCGATTGTAAAGGTTCAGTAGACAACATGGTTGTTTTACCAATCATTGCAGACATTGTACTCTCCTCTGGAGTTGACAAATTGTTTCCTTTGTCAGTGGAGAGAGTGGATGACACTGTAGTAAATGGTAGTGATTCTAGTTCAGTAGAAGGAGAACTTTCTACAGGAGCAGATGTGTGCTGGTAGAGTCTGGATACAGATTGTGCTGATTGCGTTACAAAAGTTGTAATCTCTGTTGACACAGGCCAACTGTTATCTTCTGTTGTTGACCAAGATGTTTTGGTATTTGTGGGTGATAGTGTCCTACCTGTAGTAGAGTGAGTGGTATCTACTTCTGTTGGAAGGAATGTTTGTGTGGTGGCTGATACATGTTCAGTTCCCTTTGGGGTAGGTTCTGGTGACTCTCTCATTGTTGATCCTTTAGATTGAGTTGTAAAAGATGGATGTGCAGTTTCCTCTATACTAAAAGATGGAACTGGTTCAGTAGATGTCAATAGAATAGATTCTTGAAAAGTAGTTGATCCAGCTTCATGAGTAACAGAGGTGTTCATTTCTTCAGTAGTAGCTGGAAATGTGACTGATACAGTAGATGGTGTTAATTCAGCTACTGTGAATTCGCTGGTTTCTCTGGCTGTTGGAGATATATTTTCCATATTGGAAAATGGCGGGTAGCTACTGACTGTAGGCCAAGTGCTCTCTGCTCTCTCCGATGACGTAGATACTGTTCTATCTATAACTGTAGATAAAATCATTCCTGCCGTATCTGTTGATGCTGTTTCTATAAATACGTTGGAAGTTGTTTCTGCAGAACCAGATTGATGCATAGATTTAGTAGATGTTAACGGTGCACTTTCTAGAGGCGTAGACAACATCGCTTTTGTGGACAACGATTGTAGTTCTGTAGAGATCGCATTCTCTCTATTGGTAGTAAGAAATGTTTCCTTATTGGTTGATAGATTTTCATCTGTAGACAAATGTGATTCTCTTTCATGGCCCACAGAGGTCACTATTTTGCTGAAGGTTGACAGACGTAGATCTGTAGTTAACAACTGTGTTTGATCGGTAAATGTGATTTCTCCAGATTCTAAGGAAGTCGATTGTAAAGGTTCAGTAGACAACATGGTTGTTTTACCAATCATTGCAGACATTGTACTCTCCTCTGGAGTTGACAAATTGTTTCCTTTGTCTGTGGAGAGAGTGGATGACACTGTAGTAAATGGTAGTGATTCTAGTTCAGTAGAAGGAGAACTTTCTACAGGAGCAGATGTGTGCTGGTAGAGTCTGGATACAGATTGTGCTGATTGCGTTACAAAAGTTGTAATCTCTGTTGACACAGGCCAACTGTTATCTTCTGTTGTTGACCAAGATGTTTTGGTATTTGTGGGTGATAGTGTCCTACCTGTAGTAGAGTGAGTGGTATCTACTTCTGTTGGAAGGAATGTTTGTGTGGTGGCTGATACATGTTCAGTTCCCTTTGGGGTAGGTTCTGGTGACTCTCTCATTGTTGATCCTTTAGATTGAGTTGTAAAAGATGGATGTGCAGTTTCCTCTATACTAAAAGATGGAACTGGTTCAGTAGATGTCAATAGAATAGATTCTTGAAAAGTAGTTGATCCAGCTTCATGAGTAACAGAGGTGTTCATTTCTTCAGTAGTAGCTGGAAATGTGACTGATACAGTAGATTGTGTTAATTCAGCTACCGTGAATTCGCTGGTTTCTCTGGCTGTTGGAGATATATTTTCCATATTGGAAAATGGCGGGTTGCTACTGACTGTAGGCCAAGTGCTCTCTGCTCTCTCCGATGACGTAGATACTGTTCTATCTATAACTGTAGATAAAATCATTCCTGCCGTATCTGTTGATGCTGTTTCTATAAATACGTTGGAAGTTGTTTCTGCAGAACCAGATTGAAGCATAGATTTAGTAGATGTTAATGGTGCACTTTCTAGAGGCGTAGACAACATCGCTTTTGTGGACAACGATTGTAGTTCCGTAGAGATGGCATTCTCTTTATTGGTAGTAAGAAATGTTTCCTTATTGGTTGATAGATTTGCATCTGTAGACAAATGTGATTCTCTTTCTTGGCCCACAGAGGTCACTATTTTGCTGAAGGTTGACAGAGGTAGATGTGTAGTTAACAACTGTGTTTGATCGGTAAATGTGATTTCTCCAGATTCTAAGGAAGTCGATTGTAAAGGTTCAGTAGACAACATGGTTGTTTTACCAATCATTGCAGACATTGTACTCTCCTCTGGAGTTGACAAATTGTTTCCTTTGTCAGTGGAGAGAGTGGATGACACTGTAGTAAATGGTAGTGATTCTAGTTCAGTAGAAGGAGAACTTTCTACAGGAGCAGATGTGTGCTGGTAGAGTCTGGATACAGATTGTGCTGATTGCGTTACAAAAGTTGTAATCTCTGTTGACACAGGCCAACTGTTATCTTCTGTTGTTGACCAAGATGTTTTGGTATTTGTGGGTGATAGTGTCCTACCTGTAGTAGAGTGAGTGGTATCTACTTCTGTTGGAAGGAATGTTTGTGTGGTGGCTGATACATGTTCAGTTCCCTTTGGGGTAGGTTCTGGTGACTCTCTCATTGTTGATCCTTTAGATTGAGTTGTAAAAGATGGATGTGCAGTTTCCTCTATACTAAAAGATGGAACTGGTTCAGTAGATGTCAATAGAATAGATTCTTGAAAAGTAGTTGATCCAGCTTCATGAGTAACAGAGGTGTTCATTTCTTCAGTAGTAGCTGGAAATGTGACTGATACAGTAGATGGTGTTAATTCAGCTACTGTGAATTCGCTGGTTTCTCTGGCTGTTGGAGATATATTTTCCATATTGGAAAATGGCGGGTTGCTACTGACTGTAGGCCAAGTGCTCTCTGCTCTCTCCGATGACGTAGATACTGTTCTATCTATAACTGTAGATAAAATCATTCCTGCCGTATCTGTTGATGCTGTTTCTATAAATACGTTGGAAGTTGTTTCTGCAGAACCAGATTGAAGCATAGATTTAGTAGATGTTAATGGTGCACTTTCTAGAGGTGTAGACAACATCGCTTTTGTGGACAACGATTGTAGTTCCGTAGAGATGGCATTCTCTTTATTGGTAGTAAGAAATGTTTCTTTATTGGTTGATAGATTTGCATCTGTAGACAAATGTGATTCTCTTTCTTGGCCCACAGAGGTCACTATTTTGCTGAAGGTTGACAGAGGTAGATGTGTAGTTAACAACTGTGTTTGATCGGTAAATGTGATTTCTCCAGATTCTAAGGAAGTCGATTGTAAAGGTTCAGTAGACAACATGGTTGTTTTACCAATCATTGCAGACATTGTACTCTCCTCTGGAGTTGACAAATTGTTTCCTTTGTCAGTGGAGAGAGTGGATGACACTGTAGTAAATGGTAGTGATTCTAGTTCAGTAGAAGGAGAACTTTCTACAGGAGCAGATGTGTGCTGGTAGAGTCTGGATACAGATTGTGCTGATTGCGTTACAAAAGTTGTAATCTCTGTTGACACAGGCCAACTGTTATCTTCTGTTGTTGACCAAGATGTTTTGGTATTTGTGGGTGATAGTGTCCTACCTGTAGTAGAGTGAGTGGTATCTACTTCTGTTGGAAGGAATGTTTGTGTGGTGGCTGATACATGTTCAGTTCCCTTTGGGGTAGGTTCTGGTGACTCTCTCATTGTTGATCCTTTAGATTGAGTTGTAAAAGATGGATGTGCAGTTTCCTCTATACTAAAAGATGGAACTGGTTCAGTAGATGTCAATAGAATAGATTCTTGAAAAGTTGTTGATCCAGCTTCATGAGTAACAGAGGTGTTCATTTCTTCAGTAGTAGCTGGAAATGTGACTGATACAGTAGATGGTGTTAATTCAGCTACTGTGAATTCGCTGGTTTCTCTGGCTGTTGGAGATATATTTTCCATATTGGAAAATGGCGGGTAGCTACTGACTGTAGGCCAAGTGCTCTCTGCTCTCTCCGATGACGTAGATACTGTTCTATCTATAACTGTAGATAAAATCATTCCTGCCGTATCTGTTGATGCTGTTTCTATAAATACGTTGGAAGTTGTTTCTGCAGAACCAGATTGATGCATAGATTTAGTAGATGTTAACGGTGCACTTTCTAGAGGCGTAGACAACATCGCTTTTGTGGACAACGATTGTAGTTCTGTAGAGATCGCATTCTCTCTATTGGTAGTAAGAAATGTTTCCTTATTGGTTGATAGATTTTCATCTGTAGACAAATGTGATTCTCTTTCTTGGCCCACAGAGGTCACTATTTTGCTGAAGGTTGACAGACGTAGATCTGTAGTTAACAACTGTGTTTGATCGGTAAATGTGATTTCTCCAGATTCTAAGGAAGTCGATTGTAAAGGTTCAGTAGACAACATGGTTGTTTTACCAATCATTGCAGACATTGTACTCTCCTCTGGAGTTGACAAATTGTTTCCTTTGTCTGTGGAGAGAGTGGATGACACTGTAGTAAATGGTAGTGATTCTAGTTCAGTAGAAGGAGAACTTTCTACAGGAGCAGATGTGTGCTGGTAGAGTCTGGATACAGATTGTGCTGATTGCGTTACAAAAGTTGTAATCTCTGTTGACACAGGCCAACTGTTATCTTCTGTTGTTGACCAAGATGTTTTGGTATTTGTGGGTGATAGTGTCCTACCTGTAGTAGAGTGAGTGGTATCTACTTCTGTTGGAAGGAATGTTTGTGTGGTGGCTGATACATGTTCAGTTCCCTTTGGGGTAGGTTCTGGTGACTCTCTCATTGTTGATCCTTTAGATTGAGTTGTAAAAGATGGATGTGCAGTTTCCTCTATACTAAAAGATGGAACTGGTTCAGTAGATGTCAATAGAATAGATTCTTGAAAAGTAGTTGATCCAGCTTCATGAGTAACAGAGGTGTTCATTTCTTCAGTAGTAGCTGGAAATGTGACTGATACAGTAGATGGTGTTAATTCAGCTACTGTGAATTCGCTGGTTTCTCTGGCTGTTGGAGATATATTTTCCATATTGGAAAATGGCGGGTAGCTACTGACTGTAGGCCAAGTGCTCTCTGCTCTCTCCGATGACGTAGATACTGTTCTATCTATAACTGTAGATAAAATCATTCCTGCCGTATCTGTTGATGCTGTTTCTATAAATACGTTGGAAGTTGTTTCTGCAGAACCAGATTGATGCATAGATTTAGTAGATGTTAACGGTGCACTTTCTAGAGGCGTAGACAACATCGCTTTTGTGGACAACGATTGTAGTTCTGTAGAGATCGCATTCTCTCTATTGGTAGTAAGAAATGTTTCCTTATTGGTTGATAGATTTTCATCTGTAGACAAATGTGATTCTCTTTCTTGGCCCACAGAGGTCACTATTTTGCTGAAGGTTGACAGACGTAGATCTGTAGTTAACAACTGTGTTTGATCGGTAAATGTGATTTCTCCAGATTCTAAGGAAGTCGATTGTAAAGGTTCAGTAGACAACATGGTTGTTTTACCAATCATTGCAGACATTGTACTCTCCTCTGGAGTTGACAAATTGTTTCCTTTGTCTGTGGAGAGAGTGGATGACACTGTAGTAAATGGTAGTGATTCTAGTTCAGTAGAAGGAGAACTTTCTACAGGAGCAGATGTGTGCTGGTAGAGTCTGGATACAGATTGTGCTGATTGCGTTACAAAAGTTGTAATCTCTGTTGACACAGGCCAACTGTTATCTTCTGTTGTTGACCAAGATGTTTTGGTATTTGTGGGTGATAGTGTCCTACCTGTAGTAGAGTGAGTGGTATCTACTTCAGTTGGAAGGAATGTTTGTGTGGTGGCTGATACATGTTCAGTTCCCTTTGGGGTAGGTTCTGGTGACTCTCTCATTGTTGATCCTTTAGATTGAGTTGTAAAAGATGGATGTGCAGTTTCCTCTATACTAAAAGATGGAACTGGTTCAGTAGATGTCAATAGAATAGATTCTTGAAAAGTAGTTGATCCAGCTTCATGAGTAACAGAGGTGTTCATTTCTTCAGTAGTAGCTGGAAATGTGACTGATACAGTAGATGGTGTTAATTCAGCTACCGTGAATTCGCTGGTTTCTCTGGCTGTTGGAGATATATTTTCCATATTGGAAAATGGCGGGTTGCTACTGACTGTAGGCCTAGTGCTCTCTGCTCTCTCCGATGACGTAGATACTGTTCTATCTATAACTGTAGATAAAATCATTCCTGCCGTATCTGTTGATGCTGTTTCTATAAATACGTTGGAAGTTGTTTCTGCAGAACCAGATTGAAGCATAGATTTAGTAGATGTTAATGGTGCACTTTCTAGAGGCGTAGACAACATCGCTTTTGTGGACAACGATTGTAGTTCCGTAGAGATGGCATTCTCTTTATTGGTAGTAAGAAATGTTTCCTTATTGGTTGATAGATTTGCATCTGTAGACAAATGTGATTCTCTTTCTTGGCCCACAGAGGTCACTATTTTGCTGAAGGTTGACAGAGGTAGATGTGTAGTTAACAACTGTGTTTGATCGGTAAATGTGATTTCTCCAGATTCTAAGGAAGTCGATTGTAAAGGTTCAGTAGACAACATGGTTGTTTTACCAATCATTGCAGACATTGTACTCTCCTCTGGAGTTGACAAATTGTTTCCTTTGTCAGTGGAGAGAGTGGATGACACTGTAGTAAATGGTAGTGATTCTAGTTCAGTAGAAGGAGAACTTTCTACAGGAGCAGATGTGTGCTGGTAGAGTCTGGATACAGATTGTGCTGATTGCGTTACAAAAGTTGTAATCTCTGTTGACACAGGCCAACTGTTATCTTCTGTTGTTGACCAAGATGTTTTGGTATTTGTGGGTGATAGTGTCCTACCTGTAGTAGAGTGAGTGGTATCTACTTCTGTTGGAAGGAATGTTTGTGTGGTGGCTGATACATGTTCAGTTCCCTTTGGGGTAGGTTCTGGTGACTCTCTCATTGTTGATCCTTTAGATTGAGTTGTAAAAGATGGATGTGCAGTTTCCTCTATACTAAAAGATGGAACTGGTTCAGTAGATGTCAATAGAATAGATTCTTGAAAAGTAGTTGATCCAGCTTCATGAGTAACAGAGGTGTTCATTTCTTCAGTAGTAGCTGGAAATGTGACTGATACAGTAGATGGTGTTAATTCAGCTACTGTGAATTCGCTGGTTTCTCTGGCTGTTGGAGATATATTTTCCATATTGGAAAATGGCGGGTTGCTACTGACTGTAGGCCAAGTGCTCTCTGCTCTTTCCGATGACGTAGATACTGTTCTATCTATAACTGTAGATAAAATCATTCCTGCCGTATCTGTTGATGCTGTTTCTATAAATACGTTGGAAGTTGTTTCTGCAGAACCAGATTGAAGCATAGATTTAGTAGATGTTAACGGTGCACTTTCTAGAGGCGTAGACAACATCGCTTTTGTGGACAACGATTGTAGTTCTGTAGAGATCGCATTCTCTCTATTGGTAGTAAGAAATGTTTCCTTATTGGTTGATAGATTTTCATCTGTAGACAAATGTGATTCTCTTTCTTGGCCCACAGAGGTCACTATTTTGCTGAAGGTTGACAGACGTAGATCTGTAGTTAACAACTGTGTTTGATCGGTAAATGTGATTTCTCCAGATTCTAAGGAAGTCGATTGTAAAGGTTCAGTAGACAACATGGTTGTTTTACCAATCATTGCAGACATTGTACTCTCCTCTGGAGTTGACAAATTGTTTCCTTTGTCTGTGGAGAGAGTGGATGACACTGTAGTAAATGGTAGTGATTCTAGTTCAGTAGAAGGAGAACTTTCTACAGGAGCAGATGTGTGCTGGTAGAGTCTGGATACAGATTGTGCTGATTGCGTTACAAAAGTTGTAATCTCTGTTGACACAGGCCAACTGTTATCTTCTGTTGTTGACCAAGATGTTTTGGTATTTGTGGGTGATAGTGTCCTACCTGTAGTAGAGTGAGTGGTATCTACTTCTGTTGGAAGGAATGTTTGTGTGGTGGCTGATACATGTTCAGTTCCCTTTGGGGTAGGTTCTGGTGACTCTCTCATTGTTGATCCTTTAGATTGAGTTGTAAAAGATGGATGTGCAGTTTCCTCTATACTAAAAGATGGAACTGGTTCAGTAGATGTCAATAGAATAGATTCTTGAAAAGTAGTTGATCCAGCTTCATGAGTAACAGAGGTGTTCATTTCTTCAGTAGTAGCTGGAAATGTGACTGATACAGTAGATGGTGTTAATTCAGCTACCGTGAATTCGCTGGTTTCTCTGGCTGTTGGAGATATATTTTCCATATTGGAAAATGGCGGGTTGCTACTGACTGTAGGCCTAGTGCTCTCTGCTCTCTCCGATGACGTAGATACTGTTCTATCTATAACTGTAGATAAAATCATTCCTGCCGTATCTGTTGATGCTGTTTCTATAAATACGTTGGAAGTTGTTTCTGCAGAACCAGATTGAAGCATAGATTTAGTAGATGTTAATGGTGCACTTTCTAGAGGCGTAGACAACATCGCTTTTGTGGACAACGATTGTAGTTCCGTAGAGATGGCATTCTCTTTATTGGTAGTAAGAAATGTTTCCTTATTGGTTGATAGATTTGCATCTGTAGACAAATGTGATTCTCTTTCTTGGCCCACAGAGGTCACTATTTTGCTGAAGGTTGACAGAGGTAGATGTGTAGTTAACAACTGTGTTTGATCGGTAAATGTGATTTCTCCAGATTCTAAGGAAGTCGATTGTAAAGGTTCAGTAGACAACATGGTTGTTTTACCAATCATTGCAGACATTGTACTCTCCTCTGGAGTTGACAAATTGTTTCCTTTGTCAGTGGAGAGAGTGGATGACACTGTAGTAAATGGTAGTGATTCTAGTTCAGTAGAAGGAGAACTTTCTACAGGAGCAGATGTGTGCTGGTAGAGTCTGGATACAGATTGTGCTGATTGCGTTACAAAAGTTGTAATCTCTGTTGACACAGGCCAACTGTTATCTTCTGTTGTTGACCAAGATGTTTTGGTATTTGTGGGTGATAGTGTCCTACCTGTAGTAGAGTGAGTGGTATCTACTTCTGTTGGAAGGAATGTTTGTGTGGTGGCTGATACATGTTCAGTTCCCTTTGGGGTAGGTTCTGGTGACTCTCTCATTGTTGATCCTTTAGATTGAGTTGTAAAAGATGGATGTGCAGTTTCCTCTATACTAAAAGATGGAACTGGTTCAGTAGATGTCAATAGAATAGATTCTTGAAAAGTAGTTGATCCAGCTTCATGAGTAACAGAGGTGTTCATTTCTTCAGTAGTAGCTGGAAATGTGACTGATACAGTAGATGGTGTTAATTCAGCTACTGTGAATTCGCTGGTTTCTCTGGCTGTTGGAGATATATTTTCCATATTGGAAAATGGCGGGTTGCTACTGACTGTAGGCCAAGTGCTCTCTGCTCTCTCCGATGACGTAGATACTGTTCTATCTATAACTGTAGATAAAATCATTCCTGCCGTATCTGTTGATGCTGTTTCTATAAATACGTTGGAAGTTGTTTCTGCAGAACCAGATTGAAGCATAGATTTAGTAGATGTTAATGGTGCACTTTCTAGAGGCGTAGACAACATCGCTTTTGTGGACAACGATTGTAGTTCCGTAGAGATGGCATTCTCTTTATTGGTAGTAAGAAATGTTTCTTTATTGGTTGATAGATTTGCATCTGTAGACAAATGTGATTCTCTTTCTTGGCCCACAGAGGTCACTATTTTGCTGAAGGTTGACAGAGGTAGATGTGTAGTTAACAACTGTGTTTGATCGGTAAATGTGATTTCTCCAGATTCTAAGGAAGTCGATTGTAAAGGTTCAGTAGACAACATGGTTGTTTTACCAATCATTGCAGACATTGTACTCTCCTCTGGAGTTGACAAATTGTTTCCTTTGTCAGTGGAGAGAGTGGATGACACTGTAGTAAATGGTAGTGATTCTAGTTCAGTAGAAGGAGAACTTTCTACAGGAGCAGATGTGTGCTGGTAGAGTCTGGATACAGATTGTGCTGATTGCGTTACAAAAGTTGTAATCTCTGTTGACACAGGCCAACTGTTATCTTCTGTTGTTGACCAAGATGTTTTGGTATTTGTGGGTGATAGTGTCCTACCTGTAGTAGAGTGAGTGGTATCTACTTCTGTTGGAAGGAATGTTTGTGTGGTGGCTGATACATGTTCAGTTCCCTTTGGGGTAGGTTCTGGTGACTCTCTCATTGTTGATCCTTTAGATTGAGTTGTAAAAGATGGATGTGCAGTTTCCTCTATACTAAAAGATGGAACTGGTTCAGTAGATGTCAATAGAATAGATTCTTGAAAAGTTGTTGATCCAGCTTCATGAGTAACAGAGGTGTTCATTTCTTCAGTAGTAGCTGGAAATGTGACTGATACAGTAGATGGTGTTAATTCAGCTACTGTGAATTCGCTGGTTTCTCTGGCTGTTGGAGATATATTTTCCATATTGGAAAATGGCGGGTAGCTACTGACTGTAGGCCAAGTGCTCTCTGCTCTCTCCGATGACGTAGATACTGTTCTATCTATAACTGTAGATAAAATCATTCCTGCCGTATCTGTTGATGCTGTTTCTATAAATACGTTGGAAGTTGTTTCTGCAGAACCAGATTGATGCATAGATTTAGTAGATGTTAACGGTGCACTTTCTAGAGGCGTAGACAACATCGCTTTTGTGGACAACGATTGTAGTTCTGTAGAGATCGCATTCTCTCTATTGGTAGTAAGAAATGTTTCCTTATTGGTTGATAGATTTTCATCTGTAGACAAATGTGATTCTCTTTCTTGGCCCACAGAGGTCACTATTTTGCTGAAGGTTGACAGACGTAGATCTGTAGTTAACAACTGTGTTTGATCGGTAAATGTGATTTCTCCAGATTCTAAGGAAGTCGATTGTAAAGGTTCAGTAGACAACATGGTTGTTTTACCAATCATTGCAGACATTGTACTCTCCTCTGGAGTTGACAAATTGTTTCCTTTGTCTGTGGAGAGAGTGGATGACACTGTAGTAAATGGTAGTGATTCTAGTTCAGTAGAAGGAGAACTTTCTACAGGAGCAGATGTGTGCTGGTAGAGTCTGGATACAGATTGTGCTGATTGCGTTACAAAAGTTGTAATCTCTGTTGACACAGGCCAACTGTTATCTTCTGTTGTTGACCAAGATGTTTTGGTATTTGTGGGTGATAGTGTCCTACCTGTAGTAGAGTGAGTGGTATCTACTTCTGTTGGAAGGAATGTTTGTGTGGTGGCTGATACATGTTCAGTTCCCTTTGGGGTAGGTTCTGGTGACTCTCTCATTGTTGATCCTTTAGATTGAGTTGTAAAAGATGGATGTGCAGTTTCCTCTATACTAAAAGATGGAACTGGTTCAGTAGATGTCAATAGAATAGATTCTTGAAAAGTAGTTGATCCAGCTTCATGAGTAACAGAGGTGTTCATTTCTTCAGTAGTAGCTGGAAATGTGACTGATACAGTAGATGGTGTTAATTCAGCTACCGTGAATTCGCTGGTTTCTCTGGCTGTTGGAGATATATTTTCCATATTGGAAAATGGCGGGTTGCTACTGACTGTAGGCCTAGTGCTCTCTGCTCTCTCCGATGACGTAGATACTGTTCTATCTATAACTGTAGATAAAATCATTCCTGCCGTATCTGTTGATGCTGTTTCTATAAATACGTTGGAAGTTGTTTCTGCAGAACCAGATTGAAGCATAGATTTAGTAGATGTTAATGGTGCACTTTCTAGAGGCGTAGACAACATCGCTTTTGTGGACAACGATTGTAGTTCCGTAGAGATGGCATTCTCTTTATTGGTAGTAAGAAATGTTTCCTTATTGGTTGATAGATTTGCATCTGTAGACAAATGTGATTCTCTTTCTTGGCCCACAGAGGTCACTATTTTGCTGAAGGTTGACAGAGGTAGATGTGTAGTTAACAACTGTGTTTGATCGGTAAATGTGATTTCTCCAGATTCTAAGGAAGTCGATTGTAAAGGTTCAGTAGACAACATGGTTGTTTTACCAATCATTGCAGACATTGTACTCTCCTCTGGAGTTGACAAATTGTTTCCTTTGTCAGTGGAGAGAGTGGATGACACTGTAGTAAATGGTAGTGATTCTAGTTCAGTAGAAGGAGAACTTTCTACAGGAGCAGATGTGTGCTGGTAGAGTCTGGATACAGATTGTGCTGATTGCGTTACAAAAGTTGTAATCTCTGTTGACACAGGCCAACTGTTATCTTCTGTTGTTGACCAAGATGTTTTGGTATTTGTGGGTGATAGTGTCCTACCTGTAGTAGAGTGAGTGGTATCTACTTCTGTTGGAAGGAATGTTTGTGTGGTGGCTGATACATGTTCAGTTCCCTTTGGGGTAGGTTCTGGTGACTCTCTCATTGTTGATCCTTTAGATTGAGTTGTAAAAGATGGATGTGCAGTTTCCTCTATACTAAAAGATGGAACTGGTTCAGTAGATGTCAATAGAATAGATTCTTGAAAAGTAGTTGATCCAGCTTCATGAGTAACAGAGGTGTTCATTTCTTCAGTAGTAGCTGGAAATGTGACTGATACAGTAGATGGTGTTAATTCAGCTACTGTGAATTCGCTGGTTTCTCTGGCTGTTGGAGATATATTTTCCATATTGGAAAATGGCGGGTTGCTACTGACTGTAGGCCAAGTGCTCTCTGCTCTCTCCGATGACGTAGATACTGTTCTATCTATAACTGTAGATAAAATCATTCCTGCCGTATCTGTTGATGCTGTTTCTATAAATACGTTGGAAGTTGTTTCTGCAGAACCAGATTGAAGCATAGATTTAGTAGATGTTAATGGTGCACTTTCTAGAGGCGTAGACAACATCGCTTTTGTGGACAACGATTGTAGTTCCGTAGAGATGGCATTCTCTTTATTGGTAGTAAGAAATGTTTCTTTATTGGTTGATAGATTTGCATCTGTAGACAAATGTGATTCTCTTTCTTGGCCCACAGAGGTCACTATTTTGCTGAAGGTTGACAGAGGTAGATGTGTAGTTAACAACTGTGTTTGATCGGTAAATGTGATTTCTCCAGATTCTAAGGAAGTCGATTGTAAAGGTTCAGTAGACAACATGGTTGTTTTACCAATCATTGCAGACATTGTACTCTCCTCTGGAGTTGACAAATTGTTTCCTTTGTCAGTGGAGAGAGTGGATGACACTGTAGTAAATGGTAGTGATTCTAGTTCAGTAGAAGGAGAACTTTCTACAGGAGCAGATGTGTGCTGGTAGAGTCTGGATACAGATTGTGCTGATTGCGTTACAAAAGTTGTAATCTCTGTTGACACAGGCCAACTGTTATCTTCTGTTGTTGACCAAGATGTTTTGGTATTTGTGGGTGATAGTGTCCTGCCTGTAGTAGAGTGAGTGGTATCTACTTCTGTTGGAAGGAATGTTTGTGTGGTGGCTGATACATGTTCAGTTCCCTTTGGGGTAGGTTCTGGTGACTCTCTCATTGTTGATCCTTTAGATTGAGTTGTAAAAGATGGATGTGCAGTTTCCTCTATACTAAAAGATGGAACTGGTTCAGTAGATGTCAATAGAATAGATTCTTGAAAAGTAGTTGATCCAGCTTCATGAGTAACAGAGGTGTTCATTTCTTCAGTAGTAGCTGGAAATGTGACTGATACAGTAGATGGTGTTAATTCAGCTACTGTGAATTCGCTGGTTTCTCTGGCTGTTGGAGATATATTTTCCATATTGGAAAATGGCGGGTAGCTACTGACTGTAGGCCAAGTGCTCTCTGCTCTCTCCGATGACGTAGATACTGTTCTATCTATAACTGTAGATAAAATCATTCCTGCCGTATCTGTTGATGCTGTTTCTATAAATACGTTGGAAGTTGTTTCTGCAGAACCAGATTGATGCATAGATTTAGTAGATGTTAACGGTGCACTTTCTAGAGGCGTAGACAACATCGCTTTTGTGGACAACGATTGTAGTTCTGTAGAGATCGCATTCTCTCTATTGGTAGTAAGAAATGTTTCCTTATTGGTTGATAGATTTTCATCTGTAGACAAATGTGATTCTCTTTCTTGGCCCACAGAGGTCACTATTTTGCTGAAGGTTGACAGACGTAGATCTGTAGTTAACAACTGTGTTTGATCGGTAAATGTGATTTCTCCAGATTCTAAGGAAGTCGATTGTAAAGGTTCAGTAGACAACATGGTTGTTTTACCAATCATTGCAGACATTGTACTCTCCTCTGGAGTTGACAAATTGTTTCCTTTGTCTGTGGAGAGAGTGGATGACACTGTAGTAAATGGTAGTGATTCTAGTTCAGTAGAAGGAGAACTTTCTACAGGAGCAGATGTGTGCTGGTAGAGTCTGGATACAGATTGTGCTGATTGCGTTACAAAAGTTGTAATCTCTGTTGACACAGGCCAACTGTTATCTTCTGTTGTTGACCAAGATGTTTTGGTATTTGAGGGTGATAGTATCCTACCTGTAGTAGAGTGAGTGGTATCTACTTCTGTTGGAAGGAATGTTTGTGTGGTGGCTGATACATGTTCAGTTCCCTTTGGGGTAGGTTCTGGTGACTCTCTCATTGTTGATCCTTTAGATTGAGTTGTAAAAGATGGATGTGCAGTTTCCTCTATACTAAAAGATGGAACTGGTTCAGTAGATGTCAATAGAATAGATTCTTGAAAAGTAGTTGATCCAGCTTCATGAGTAACAGAGGTGTTCATTTCTTCAGTAGTAGCTGGAAATGTGACTGATACAGTAGATGGTGTTAATTCAGCTACTGTGAATTCGCTGGTTTCTCTGGCTGTTGGAGATATATTTTCCATATTGGAAAATGGCGGGTAGCTACTGACTGTAGTCCAAGTGCTCTCTGCTCTCTCCGATGACGTATATACTGTTCTATCTATAACTGTAGATAAAATCATTCCTGCCGTATCTGTTGATGCTGTTTCTATAAATACGTTGGAAGTTGTTTCTGCAGAACCAGATTGATGCATAGATTTAGTAGATGTTAACGGTGCACTTTCTAGAGGCGTAGACAACATCGCTTTTGTGGACAACGATTGTAGTTCTGTAGAGATCACATTCTCTTTATTGGTAGTAAGAAATGTTTCCTTATTGGTTGATAGATTTTCATCTGTAGACAAATGTGATTCTCTTTCTTGGCCCACAGAGGTCACTATTTTGCTGAAGGTTGACAGACGTAGATCTGTAGTTAACAACTGTGTTTGATCGGTAAATGTGATTTCTCCAGATTCTAAGGAAGTCGATTGTAAAGGTTCAGTAGACAACATGGTTCTTTTACCAATCATTGCAGACATTGTACTCTCCTCTGGAGTTGACAAATTGTTTCCTTTGTCTGTGGAGAGAGTGGATGACACTGTAGTAAATGGTAGTGATTCTAGTTCAGTAGAAGGAGAACTTTCTACAGGAGCAGATGTGTGCTGGTAGAGTCTGGATACAGATTGTGCTGATTGCGTTACAAAAGTTGTAATCTCTGTTGACACAGGCCAACTGTTATCTTCTGTTGTTGACCAAGATGTTTTGGTATTTGTGGGTGATAGTGTCCTACCTGTAGTAGAGTGAGTGGTATCTACTTCTGTTGGAAGGAATGTTTGTGTGGTGGCTGATACATGTTCAGTTCCCTTTGGGGTAGGTTCTGGTGACTCTCTCATTGTTGATCCTTTAGATTGAGTTGTAAAAGGTGGATGTGCAGTTTCCTCTATACTAAAAGATGGAACTGGTTCAGTAGATGTCAATAGAATAGATTCTTGAAAAGTAGTTGATCCAGCTTCATGAGTAACAGAGGTGTTCATTTCTTCAGTAGTAGCTGGAAATGTGACTGATACAGTAGATGGTGTTAATTCAGCTACCGTGAATTCGCTGGTTTCTCTGGCTGTTGGAGATATATTTTCCATATTGGAAAATGGCGGGTTGCTACTGACTGTAGGCCAAGTGCTCTCTGCTCTCTCCGATGACATAGATACTGTTCTATCTATAACTGTAGATAAAATCATTCTTGCTGTATCTGTTGATGCTGTTTCTATAAATACGTTGGAAGTTGTTTCTGCAGAACCAGATTGAAGCATAGATTTAGTAGATGTTAATGGTGCACTTTCTAGAGGCGTAGACAACATCGCTTTTGTGGACAACGATTGTAGTTCCGTAGAGATGGCATTCTCTTTATTGGTAGTAAGAAATGTTTCCTTATTGGTTGATAGATTTTCATCTGTAGACAAATGTGATTCTCTTTCTTGGCCCACAGAGGTCACTATTTTGCTGAAGGTTGACAGAGGTAGATGTGTAGTTAACAACTGTGTTTGATCGGTAAATGTGATTTCTCCAGATTCTAAGGAAGTTGATTGTAAAGGTTCAGTAGACAACATGGTTGTTTTACCAATCATTGCAGACATTGTACTCTCCTCTGGAGTTGACAAATTGTTTCCTTTGTCTGTGGAGAGAGTGGATGACACTGTAGTAAATGGTAGTGATTCTAGTTCAGTAGAAGGAGAACTTTCTACAGGAGCAGATGTGTGCTGGTAGAGTCTGGATACAGATTGTGCTGATTGCGTTACAAAAGTTGTAATCTCTGTTGACACAGGCCAACTGTTATCTTCTGTTGTTGACCAAGATGTTTTGGTATTTGTGGGTGATAGTGTCCTACCTGTAGTAGAGTGAGTGATATCTACTTCTGTTGGAAGGAATGTTTGTGTGGTGGCTGATACATGTTCAGTTCCCTTTGGGGTAGGTTCTGGTGACTCTCTCATTGTTGATCCTTTAGATTGAGTTGTAAAAGATGGATGTGCAGATTCCTCTATACTAAAAGATGGAACTGGTTCAGTAGATGTCAATAGAATAGATTCTTGAAAAGTAGTTGATCCAGCTTCATGAGTAACAGAGGTGTTCATTTCTTCAGTAGTAGCTGGAAATGTGACTGATACAGTAGATGGTGTTAATTCAGCTACCGTGAATTCGCTGGTTTCTCTGGCTGTTGGAGATATATTTTCCATATTGGAAAATGGCGGGTAGCTACTGACTGCAGGCCAAGTGCTCTCTGCTCTCTCCGATGACGTAGATACTGTTCTATCTATAACTGTAGATAAAATCATTCCTGCCGTATCTGTTGATGCTGTTTCTATAAATACGTTGGAAGTTGTTTCTGCAGAACCAGATTGAAGCATAGATTTAGTAGATGTTAATGGTGCACTTTCTAGAGGCGTAGACAACATCGCTTTTGTGGACAACGATTGTAGTTCCGTAGAGATGGCATTCTCTTTATTGGTAGTAAGAAATGTTTCTTTATTGGTTGATAGATTTGCATCTGTAGACAAATGTGATTCTCTTTCTTGGCCCACAGAGGTCACTATTTTGCTGAAGGTTGACAGAGGTAGATGTGTAGTTAACAACTGTGTTTGATCGGTAAATGTGATTTCTCCAGATTCTAAGGAAGTCGATTGTAAAGGTTCAGTAGACAACATGGTTGTTTTACCAATCATTGCAGACATTGTACTCTCCTCTGGAGTTGACAAATTGTTTCCTTTGTCAGTGGAGAGAGTGGATGACACTGTAGTAAATGGTAGTGATTCTAGTTCAGTAGAAGGAGAACTTTCTACAGGAGCAGATGTGTGCTGGTAGAGTCTGGATACAGATTGTGCTGATTGCGTTACAAAAGTTGTAATCTCTGTTGACACAGGCCAACTGTTATCTTCTGTTGTTGACCAAGATGTTTTGGTATTTGTGGGTGATAGTGTCCTACCTGTAGTAGAGTGAGTGGTATCTACTTCTGTTGGAAGGAATGTTTGTGTGGTGGCTGATACATGTTCAGTTCCCTTTGGGGTAGGTTCTGGTGACTCTCTCATTGTTGATCCTTTAGATTGAGTTGTAAAAGATGGATGTGCAGTTTCCTCTATACTAAAAGATGGAACTGGTTCAGTAGATGTCAATAGAATAGATTCTTGAAAAGTAGTTGATCCAGCTTCATGAGTAACAGAGGTGTTCATTTCTTCAGTAGTAGCTGGAAATGTGACTGATACAGTAGATGGTGTTAATTCAGCTACCGTGAATTCGCTGGTTTCTCTGGCTGTTGGAGATATATTTTCCATATTGGAAAATGGCGGGTAGCTACTGACTGTAGGCCAAGTGCTCTCTGCTCTCTCCGATGACGTAGATACTGTTCTATCTATAACTGTAGATAAAATCATTCCTGCCGTATCTGTTGATGCTGTTTCTATAAATACGTTGGAAGTTGTTTCTGCAGAACCAGATTGATGCATAGATTTAGTAGATATTAACGGTGCACTTTCTAGAGGCGTAGACAACATCGCTTTTGTGGACAACGATTGTAGTTCTGTAGAGATCGCATTCTCTCTATTGGTAGTAAGAAATGTTTCCTTATTGGTTGATAGATTTTCATCTGTAGACAAATGTGATTCTCTTTCTTGGCCCACAGAGGTCACTATTTTGCTGAAGGTTGACAGACGTAGATCTGTAGTTAACAACTGTGTTTGATCGGTAAATGTGATTTCTCCAGATTCTAAGGAAGTCGATTGTAAAGGTTCAGTAGACAACATGGTTGTTTTACCAATCATTGCAGACATTGTACTCTCCTCTGGAGTTGACAAATTGTTTCCTTTGTCTGTGGAGAGAGTGGATGACACTGTAGTAAATGGTAGTGATTCTAGTTCAGTAGAAGGAGAACTTTCTACAGGAGCAGATGTGTGCTGGTAGAGTCTGGATACAGATTGTGCTGATTGCGTTACAAAAGTTGTAATCTCTGTTGACACAGGCCAACTGTTATCTTCTGTTGTTGACAAAGATGTTTTGGTATTTGTGGGTGATAGTGTCCTACCTGTAGTAGAGTGAGTGGTATCTACTTCTGTTGGAAGGAATGTTTGTGTGGTGGCTGATACGTGTTCAGTTCCCTTTGGGGTAGGTTCTGGTGACTCTCTCATTGTTGATCCTTTAGATTGAGTTGTAAAAGATGGATGTGCAGTTTCCTCTATACTAAAAGATGGAACTGGTTCAGTAGATGTCAATAGAATAGATTCTTGAAAAGTAGTTGATCCAGCTTCATGAGTAACAGAGGTGTTCATTTCTTCAGTAGTAGCTGGAAATGTGACTGATACAGTAGATGGTGTTAATTCAGCTACTGTGAATTCGCTGGTTTCTCTGGCTGTTGGAGATATATTTCCCATATTGGAAAATGGCGGGTTGCTACTGACTGTAGGCCAAGTGCTCTCTGCTCTCTCCGATGACGTAGATACTGTTCTATCTATAACTGTAGATAAAATCATTCCTGCCGTATCTGTTGATGCTGTTTCTATAAATACGTTGGAAGTTGTTTCTGCAGAACCAGATTGATGCATAGATTTAGTAGATGTTAACGGTGCACTTTCTAGAGGTGTAGACAACATCGCTTTTGTGGACAACGATTGTAGTTCCGTAGAGATGGCATTCTCTTTATTGGTAGTAAGAAATGTTTCCTTATTGGTTGATAGATTTGCATCTGTAGACAAATGTGATTCTCTTTCTTGGCCCACAGAGGTCACTATTTTGCTGAAGGTTGACAGAGGTAGATGTGTAGTTAACAACTGTGTTTGATCGGTAAATGTGATTTCTCCAGATTCTAAGGAAGTCGATTGTAAAGGTTCAGTAGACAACATGGTTGTTTTACCAATCATTGCAGACATTGTACTCTCCTCTGGAGTTGACAAATTGTTTCCTTTGTCTGTGGAGAGAGTGGATGACACTGTAGTAAATGGTAGTGATTCTAGTTCAGTAGAAGGAGAACTTTCTACAGGAGCAGGTGTGTGCTGGTAGAGTCTGGATACAGATTGTGCTGATTGCGTTACAAAAGTTGTAATCTCTGTTGACACAGGCCAACTGTTATCTTCTGTTGTTGACCAAGATGTTTTGGTATTTGTGGGTGATAGTGTTCTGCCTGTAGTAGAGTGAGTGGTATCTACTTCTGTTAGAAGTATTGTTTGTGTGGTGGCTGATACATGTTCAGTTCCCTTTGGGGTAGCTTCTGGTGACTCTCTCATTGTTGATCCTTTAGATTGAGCTATGAAAGATGGATGTGCAGTTTCCTCTATACTAAAAGATGGAACTGGTTCACTAGATGTCAATAGAATAGATTCTTGAAAAGTAGTTGATCTAGCTTCATGAGTAACAGAGGTGTTCATTTCTTCAGTAGTAGGTGGAAATGTGACTGATACAGTAGATGGTGTTAATTCAGCTACTGTGAATTCGCTGGTTTCTCTGGCTGTTGGAGATATATTTTCCATATTGGAAAATGGCGGGTTGCTACTGACTGTCGGCCAAGCGCTCTCTGCTCTCTCCGATGACGTGGATAATGTTCTATCTATAACTGTAGATAAAATCATTCCTGCCCTATCTGTTGATGCTGTTTCTATGAATACGTTGGAAGTTGTTTCTGCAGTACCAGACTGATGCATAGATTTAGTAGATATTAATGATGTACTTTCTAGAGGTGTAGACAACATCGCTTTTGTGGACAACGATTGTTGTAGTTCCGTAGAGATCGCATTCTCATTATTGGTAGTAAGAAATGTTTCCTTATTGGTTGATAGAGTTGCATCTGTAGACACATGTGATTCTCTTTCTTGGCCCACAGAGGTCACTATTTTGCTGAAGGTTGACAGAGGTATATCTGTAGTTAATAATTGCATTTGATCCGTAAATGTGATTTCTCCAGATTCTAAGGAAGTCGATTGTAAAGGTTCAGTAGACAAAATGGTTGTTTTACCAATCATTGCAGACATTGTACTCTCCTCTGGAGTTGACAAATTATTTCCTTTGTCTGGGGATAGAGTGGATGACACTGTAGTAAATGGTAGTGATTCTAGTTCAGTAGAACGAGAACTTTCTACAGGAGCAGATGTGTGCTGGTAGTGTCTGGATACAGATTCTTCTGATTCTGATACAAAACTTTCTACAGGAGCAGATGTGTGCTGGTAGTGTCTAGATACATATTCTGCTGACTCTGATACAAAAGGTGCAATCTCTGTTGTTACAGGCCAAATGTCATCTTGTGTTGTAGATGATACATGTTCAGTTCCCTTTCGTGTAGGGTCTGGTGACTCTCTTATTATTGATCCTTTAGAGTGTGCTTTAAAAGATAAATGTGCAGTTTCTGCTATAGTGAAAGATGGAGCTGGTTCAGCAGTTGTCAATAGAATAGATTCTGGAAAATTAGTTGAGACAGCTTTATGAACAATAGACGTGGGTATTTCCTCAGTGGTGTTTGGAATTGTCACTGATACACTTGATGGTGTTAGTTCAGCTACTGTGAATTCCCTGGTTTCTCTGTCTGTAGGAGATATATTTTTTGTATTGGAAAGTAGCGGGTTGCTACCCACTGTAGACCAAGCGTTCTCTGTGCTCTCTAATGACTTAGTTAAGCTTCTATCTCTAACTGTAGGATATATAACTTCTGCAGTATCTGGTGATGTTGTTTCTATAAATAAGTTGGAAGTTGTTTCTGCAGTACCATACTGATGTACAGAGTTAGTAGATGTAGATCGTGTAGTTTCTGGAGAAGTTAATAGTATTGCACCTGTAGACACACAGATAAAAAGGTGACAGTGAACATGGCATAATGGGATCAAATTAATGCCCTAACTATGCCTTAATTAGCCTCAACAATGTAAAAGAAACACAGTAAGCAATTCAATGGCCTGACTAAACCTTACAGAATGATTTTTACATGCTACATTGAATCCTTAGAAAAATCTGCCCTGAAAGTGACTCCCTAATCTAATGGTAATGGGGGACATGACTGTTGGCCTTTTCCTGGGTTAATAGTTCAACCCTTGAGCTACCAGGGGAAGTACGATCAACAATGCTGCAAAGAGAGGGTTAAAGTGTCTGGCAGAAGTGACTTGCCTCTCTCCAGTAGTGATGGGAAGTTCGGATCATTAAAGTGAATCGGATCATTTCGACTCGTTCACTGAAATGATCAGATTCATGATCCGAATCTTTCAGTGTGACTCACAGGAGTTACTGTTTCCTAGTCCCTCTGTGCAGGCACACTAACAATTGGCCCCGCCCCTTTCATTAGTCAATGAACCCTCCTGCCTGCCTACTCGAGTGATGTCAATGAAGGCAGAGAATCGTTCAAAGATTCGGATCTTACAGGGATCCGAATCTTACAGTGATCCGGATCTGACAGTGATCCGGATCACTGAAAGATCCGAATCTTTGAACGACTCCCTGCCTTCACCATAATTTTATAAATAAATACATTAATAATCACTGCCCCCAGGATTTACATTCCCCTTTACCTCCAACTGCACCTTAAATTAACTTTATTAAATTGATTAAATTAACCCTTAGCATTAAATTAACCCTTAACACCCCATCAACCAGTTATGCTTAATGGGGTGTTTAGGGTTAATTTAGGGGCAGTTATGGTTGATGGGGTGTCTAGGGTTAATTTAGGGGCAGTTATGCTTAATGGGGTGTTTCTGGTTAACTTAGGGGCAGTTATGCATAACGGGGTGTTTAGGGTTAATTTAGGGGCAGTTATGCTTAATAGGGTGTTAAGGGTTAATTTTAGGGGCAGTCATGGTTGATGGGGTGTTATGGGTTAATTTAATTAACTTAAGGTGCAGTTAGAGGTAAAGGGGAATGTAAATCCTGGGGGCAGTGATTAGTAATGTATTTATTTATAAAAGTATGGTGATATTCTTTGAATGATTCGAATCCCTGTTAGATTCTGATCCCTGTAAGATTCAAATCATTTGAATCATTGAATCATTTGAATCATTTGAATCATTGAACGACTCTCTGACTCTATGAGTCATTGCTCCTCTGTGAATTAATGAGCTGTAACCTGATCCCAGAGTCTGTGTCTGATTGCTCTGCAGATGACTCGTTCTAGGATCAGGTTACAACTGCATGATTCACAGACTGAACTGCTACAAATGCTGCCCTCTATTGGTAAGATACTGTCAGGAACCACTTTTTTGCTGCCTGAACCATGGCTTTTTCATACCTGTGCCATTTACATCTGCTACCACTAGTGGCCACCCTCCGCCCTCTGGAGCACTCAGAACTCAGGTGTGCCTTGTTACCTGGGTTGAGCCCTAGTGAATACATCCAGCTGGGCCTTGTTACCTGGATTACCCTGCCTGTATGAACCTGCCCTGCCCTTCAGTGAGGGCTTTTGTATTGAAGTCTATGGATCTTCCTGCTGTGGCTCTGCACCTGTACTGTTCCTGGTTCCCTGCTTTTGTGTCCTTCCAAGTGGACTCCCTGCTTTTGTGTCCTTCCAAGTCGACTCCCTGCTTTTGTGTCCTTCCAAGTGGACTCCCTACTTTTGTACCCTTCCAAGCGGGCTCCCTGCCAAAAGACTTATTACCTGTGTTTTATTTTGCCATACGTCCGGTTACTTGCTTAGACTATTACGCTTATTTGCTGGTCCTGTTATATAAGAAAATACACTGCATTACCTGGATTTCTGTTTGTGGTGTCTTTGTTTGCATAATCATGCACCGTGGGTTACATACTGAACCCCAAGTATCCCCTGCGCGTGGGCTCCTACCCGACCTGATCACCCGAGTCCTGACAGATACATTGAGTAGCATAATAACTTTGGATTTCAAGCATATGGAACAATGCTACTCAATGTATCTTACCAATAGAGGGCAGCATTCTGCCTGAGAATATATTTGCCATATATGGTAGTGTGCTCATTGGTCGCCAGCAGGAGGCCCCCTGCTGGCGACCAATAGAGTTGCTCATATGGACATTTAAACTCCTGGCGCCAGAGCTGCTGCGGTACGTGTTAACCCCATATTAACCCCTTAACTGAAGAAAACGAAGAAAAAATGAACACGAAGAATGTCCACGAATATTCGTCCGAAGAGAAGACAGGAACAGGCCAATATTCGCGGAATACGAAGATTTTTTTTTTGACGAGCACGAAGATGAAGAGCCCCTGGTGCCCAAGTCTAATAACAACTCATCTCGCGCTTATGTGATGGCCCACTACTTCCCTACTTACTGTGCCTTTCTATAAATGCCCATCCCATGATAATCTCTGTCAACAGCAAACTGCATGCAGAATAAAGATTGTTCACTTGCTCCAGTTTACAAATAATGCCAAGGCATTACTAGATGTAAACATATAGATACAGTTAAATAATAAATTAATCAATTATCCCATCAAAGCTCATTTAATATGAAGAAGCTACAATGTTCTTACAATTTAAATAAATGAATCTAATAAAATGGTTTAAATGGAAAATCAAAGACTACAATATGTTTACTCTATTGAGTATTTCTGAGGCTTAAATGTAAAAATGTAAAGAAGCTGTAATGGCAAGATTTCTTTTTCAGATATCCATGCCTTCATCCCTGATGAGAGGGTGGTAGATATGTGGAACAGCCTTCCAGGAGTAGTGGTTGAGGCTAGTACACTGAGGGAATTAAAACACGCATAGGATAGCCATATGGCTCCTAAATCTGAGACAAAGACAAATGAAGGTTTGAGTCTTTACAACAGTAAAAATGGACAGACTAGATTAGCCTTATGGGTATCATCCAAATGGTTTTCCTGTGATTGAACTCTGCAGGCATCAGCAGGCTAATGTACCATCAAGGGTCAAGATACTCTATTTTACAATACCTTTATGCAAAAATAAATAGTTTTTGTCCTACAACACAGTTAACAAATAGCACATTCCCTCAAGATTGTAAGCTTGCGAGCAGGGCTCTCATCATCTAATGTATGGGTTTGTCTTAGTCTGTCAATTCTAGTCTTGTCATATCCCCTGAACATATGAATTGTAAGAAGCTCTGCATGCATTGTTGGTGCTATAAATAAATACAAAATAATAACATCTATATCAACTTTATACATGGATCCCATGAGAGTAAATGCTTGCTATACTAAATCCTTTAGACAAAGCTCGGGAAAGAGGTGCAGTAGTCAGATCACCACTCATGGACAGCTGGACCTCAGAACTAGGTGAAATGCTATAGAGACATCCTTAGAAACTTGATGTGTATGCGCAGTACAATCAACAGTTTTCCTTGCCAAGAGTCAGGCAGAGGCCACTACCAATCGTGTTTGTTTCTGAAACAACGTTCGTTTAGCTGAGAGAAAGACATTGTTAAAGCAAATATTTTATTTGCTTATTTTCCTCACCCTGGTACACACTTTCAGCAAGGAATAAATGCTTTTGCAGGCTACAACTAGGGTGCCAACATTTTCCTCAAGCAAATACTGACCATAGGGGTGGAGAGGCAAAAGGGGTGGAGCTGGAAAAGGGGCGGAGGCACCCAATGTTATATAGCACTACGAGATTGAGCGTCAGGCTCCTCAGTACAGGTACTCCCTGACAGTGCTACACCACAACTCCCATCATTTTATAGTGAGCCAGACACATATAGTGGTACAGTATTACTCCTATTATTATATAGTGATTTTGACACTGAGAGTGGCATTGTAGAATTCCTATCATTATATAGTTACCCAGGCACTAAGAGAGGTACAGAATAACGCCTATAATTATATAGTTATATATTATATGACACAGACAATGGTAAAGCATAACTCCCACCACTATTTAGTGAGTCAGGCATTAATGGTGGTGCAGCATAATTCCCGTCTCCCATCATCCTTTTTGTTTGCATCTCATTGTTTTTTCACTCTCACTCACTCTTACTCATGCTCTCTCAAACTCATATTTATTCTTACTCATACTCTTACTCACCCTTGCTCACACTCTCTCATGCTCTCTTACTCACTCTCTTCTCCACTGACCAATTCTTGTCCCTGTCTCCTTTACCACAGCTCTACTTTTTCTCTTGCCTCTTCTTCTTCTTCTGTCTTCTTTCTTTAGGGTTTCTTACTTATTTCCTACCAGCCATCTCTTAGGGACCAGGAACCAAACGGACATAAAACGTAAAATGCAATCAACATTATTGTAACAATAGCAAACAAAGCCAAATCCCGATCCAAAAGCGTATACCAAAAGACAAAACGGGGTCAGGAACCAAGACGGGTACTCAGACAAGCCGGGGTCAGGAATATGGAGATCAGCAAAGTCAGGATCAAGCCAGGAATCAGGAGCCAAGAGGGATGTCAGAGAAAGCCAGGTCATGCACAGGAACTCAGGCAACAAGACAAGGGCAAGGAGGAAGTGAACTTAGCTGCTTAAATAGCCTGAGGGGGCTGGCTGTGGGCTGGAAAATGGGCAGAAGTGTAGTTCTCTCGAGCAAATGCCTCCATTCTTTGAGCAAGAGTATTGTCGCCAGCAACCCACGGTCGCCAATTTCATAGTTCCATTCCGCAGGACATAAATTCTTGGAAAAGTATCCACAAGGGTGCAACTGGCTCTCAGGAGTAGGACGTTGAGACAGGAGGGCACCTACACCTGTCTCAGATGCATCAACCTCAAGTATGAACGGAAGTTCAGGTTTCGGGTGTACCACAATAGGAGCTGCGGCAAAAGCGGCCTTCAATGACTCAAAGGCTTTGATGGCCCCTGGGGTCCAGAGAGAGGCATTGCCGTCTTTTTTGATCATGTCCGTAAGAGGTTTAACAATTGATGAAAAATTACGAATTAATTTCCTGTAACCTGAGGAACCGTTGAAGGGAGCAGAGACCTACCAGTCGTGGCCATTCGAGACCAGCCGAGAGTTTTTCAGGATCTATAGCGAAACCGACCTCTGAAATTACGTACCCCAAGAAGGTGACATGTTTGCGGTGGAACTCGCACTTCTCCAATTTGCAAAAGAGATTATTCTCTTGTAACCTCTGCAGGACTCAGGCTACATCAGCATGGTGGCTTTCTACGGAGGCGGAATGGATCAAAATATCATCTAGGTATACAACCACGCATTGTTGGAGCATGTCCCGGAGGACATCATTTATGAATTCCTGGAAAACTGCTGCTCCTGGTGTTAAACACGGTTTTCCATGCTCCTCATAAGTCAAGCTTTGTAAACACTTTGGACCATTTCAAGCGATGGAATAGCTCGGTAATGAGAGGAATCGGGTAGGCATTTTTAACCGTGATACGGTTGACCCCCCTGTAATCTATACAGGATCTCAGTTCGCCACTCTTCTTCTTCACAAAGAAGAATCCGGCCCCAGCACGAGAGGAGGACTTACAGACAGCGCATCTGCAACATACTCTTCCATGGCCTTATTCTCTGTGACAGATAACGGATAGACTCGACCTCGAAGGGGTATGGCACCAGGTTGCAGCTCAATGGCACAATCTCATCTTTAAGCATATCCGAGAGCCCATTAGAGAAAGCAGCCGCAAGAGCCTCATTATTCCAACCTCAGCTGCCAACGTATGAAACTCGATGGCATAGTCCAAAACCGGGCCGGTACATCAAATACCCTTTTTAAAGATGCAACAAACTCAAGATAATTGTGTACTACAGGTTTTTGTGTCTCCCAAAGGGGATTAGCCCATGCCAAGGCCCTGTCTAAGGATTAAGGGAATCACAAAACCCACCTTAATCCTGTCAGATGCAAAGGCCTATGGCACCATCTCCAGATAGATACTGACCTGGTTCAGGAAACCTCTGCACTGATTAGGTTCACCCCCATAATGCTGTGGAAGCGGGGTGGACCCTGTCAAGCCTGGAGAGCTAATGTGAACTGGTCCATGCGCCCTCTGGGTTCATGGCCCTTGTGTAATGTTAGAGACCAGGGACCAGACAGACAGAAAACGTAAAATGCAATCACCTTTGTTATAATACAATAGCAAACAAAGCCAAATCGTGATACCAAAAGACAAGCCAGGGTTAGGAACCAAGACGGGTACTCAGAAAAGTAGTGGTCAGGAATACAGTGATCAGCAAAGTCAGGATCAAGCCAGGAATCAGGAGCCAGTAGGGAGGTCAGAGAAAGTCAGGTCATGCACAGGAACTCAGCAACACAGACATTGCACGTGCAGCCGAAAACAACACAAGGGCAAGGAGGAAGTGAACTTAGCTGCTTAAATAGCCTGAAGGGGCTGGCTGTGGGCTGGACAATGGGCTGAGTCACAGGAGTATAGCCATGGCAACCCAGCCAGGTGAATACAAAAGTAATCACCTGTACCATCCTGTACCCCTCACCTAAAAAACTATAAATCCTATAAAAATAACTTCCCCTCACTAAAAAAAAGTATAACTACAGAATTAAGATGTTCCAATTTTGGCCATGAGCTTCCCCAAAACACCGGTGAAGGAATGTATTCTGGGTTTTTATTTCTCATTTGCATAAGCTGTGTACAATTTAAAACTGGTAAAACAGTTTTCATACTAAATGGTTGATTGGATAGGTTATCATGGTCACGCTACTGCAGGAGCAGTGATAAGGCCCCCTGGTGTCTGTTACTTAATGGGCTGCTTACAGATGAGATCTTTCTTCTCATCAGTTGGACCATTTACACTATAAAGGCTGTTCTCCTCTACATCATTTATCTATGCCTTGTAATTTCCAAACTATCACTGCACTTTACCTTTAATCTAATTTGCTCTTGCAATAGCCCCCTTAAAAGCATTACAAGTTGAGTGCCAGTGGATCATCCACATTCAGAGTGGGAAATAAGACTTCAGTTAACCAAAGAAAACCTTTATTTAGTTAATGAATAATGATTTCAACATAAACTATGCATAGTTTATTGCATAGTTTCAACATAAACTATGCAATAAATCCACTGAGTTTAATTGTACACATACTGTAAAAGTATGAAAGGCACTTGTTTAGAATAGGCCTGTCTACTTTAAACCCACTGTATAGAAATATGTATTTATGTCATGTTTGTGCATAGGGTTTACATAATATAAGCTTATTGGTATTTTATGTTATTACTCTGCATCTGCAATACACTACCTTCACTTTCATGCAACTTTCTTAACATTGCTTATAATAGGGCACTGGTAACCTTTTAAAATGATGGATGAGTTATACTAAAGTATGATTAGTTTAATTCCTTTTTTCTCATGGAACTTCCTCTAGCTTTAAAATATAATACAATAAAACGAATATCCTTAAGTGCAAACAACAGTACTCACAAATTATATTCAGTGAACCTGAATGGCATTGGTTCCCTTTTACTTATGCACTTTTAGATACATAGTTGGTTTATAAATAAAGGATCGTAAAAATAATATGCATTGTATAGGGTTTTTTTTCTAAATCGCATGGCATAGCTTCTAAGGTCTATTTGTTCAGACAGCTAACTGTAATTGCAATATATACATTTGCTTAATTTATGCTATAGGCATATTTGGTTCAGGTTATTGTCTTACCTTGAACAGAAAATAATGTCCAAAGACTGAAGCAGAGCAAATTCACATCAAATTTGTATTTTTTCTTCATATTGACAAATTTAGATTTCCAGAAATCTCTTTTTTCCCAGTGAAAATTGAAGGAGCTCTGTAGGTGGTAAAGTATGAGCGACCAAGTAATCAATGCTATGCAAACCTCCAGCCAGCTTCCATTGTAGAGACCTTACTGTTACCTAAAGGCGTGACAGAGGAGGGGCATTCCTAGGTATTAATGACATCGCCTTTGCAGCTGTCATTGTAGCTCCTGAGTTTGGCTAGGTTATTTTATAAAAGCCTCTTAAAGGTTTGATCTAACACCTGATATGATCATTTAGACCATTGAAATGTTAATATTGGCATGCAGACAATGTATTAAAAAATCTAGTTTCCTGTTCTTCACTGACAGGAGTGGCACTCGGTGTGGTCTTCTGCTGCTGTAGCCCAACTGCTTCAAGGTTTGAAGTGTTGTGCGTTCAGAGATGATACTCTGCATACCTTGGCTGTAACGAGTGGTTATTTCAGTTACTGTTGCCTTTCTGTTATCTAGAACCAGTCTGCCCATTCTCCTCTGAGCTCTGACATCAACAAGGCATTTTCGCCCACACAACCGCCGCTCACTGGATATTTACTCTTTTTCAAACCATTTTCTGTAAACGCTAGAGATGGTTGTGCGTGAAAATCCCAGTAGATCAGCAGTTCCCGAAATACTCAGACCAGCCCGTCTGGCACCAACAACCATGTCACGCTCAAAGTCACTTAAACCCCTTTCTTCCCCATTCTGATGCTCAGTTTGAACTTTAGCAAGTTGTCTTTAACACGTCTACATGCCTAAATGCATTGAGCTGCTGCCATGTGATTGGCTGATAAGCTATTTGTGTTAATAAGCAATTGAACAGGTGTACCTAATAGTGGCCAAGGAGTGTATATCTTACGTACATACAATATGTTGGTGATTCAAGTACGTCTGTTAGCTGAAAATAATTGGTGTGTATTACAGAGCTCTACAAGAATAATGTGTGTTTGACCGGCATTGAGTGCAGTTATAAAGCACATTGTACTACACTGTGGAATAAGATGACGTTATATATATATCAATAAATAATAATAAAAATAAAAATAAAAATAAATGAATTGGGATATTAGTTCCATAAATAAGGATCAGAATGTTATCTAAAAACGTTCTGTAATATCAATTAATGCTCCCAATGACACCCATTCATTGGGTGCATGAAGATGTGGTGGATTGCTGATATTGAATATAACACATTTGTTGCTGCAGGACACTACATATAGAGATACACATGCAGAATGTGGAATGAGTAAACCAACAGAAACAAATTATTTAATCCGCTGCCGCTGACAATTAATCAATGGACATTGGAACAGGTAACTCCAAAAACCCGTGATTAAGCAGGTTATTGAGGCTCCAGTTGGTCAAATGGGTCCATATAAAGCCCCCAAAGTTTTATGTTCATGACATTTATCTTTATTTTCTTCTCTATCTTCCAGCAATGTTTCTTTATGTAAATTAGCCCTGCACAATACAGACAATGACAAGGACCATACAACGCTAGGGCAAACAGTGTTGGCTTGCATAAAGGCATCAAACCTGCCCAATGGGGTAGGAGTGGGGTTTAATGTGGCAAAAAATCTTTCAGGAAATGTGGATGTGTGCACTGTGCCCTCATTCACAATAGGTTCAACACCCGTCTGGTGTCTCAAACAGCCAAAATAACAATATATAACAAAAATAAATGGGTTGTGCACCTAAAGTGCATACAATAAATATATGGAACCTTTATATTCAGGGTCACAAAGGTGCCCCAGGTAAAATATGAAAATACAAATAGGTGTATATTGTGCACTATGTCTATAAATGTGGTAATAACTATCTGATTGGAGTAGAACACTGCTCATTTGATCAACATCAACTCAAGATCTTAACATTCAAGAAGATATAAGGAGCAATTAAAATCAGATTATATCCTCTAGAAGACTAGGCACATGTATTCCAGGTTCCTTTCTCTCTACAAGATGTTTCACCCGTCGCTGGGCTTCTTCTGTTGTTTGGAGAAAATACTTGGTGCAGAGCCAATCCAACGTCTCTCTACCTTCCTACATCCCTACCATACGGGATGGAGGGAGTAGTGTTACAGTTACTATAAAAATAATAAAAATTACTCCCCAAGTCCCCAGGTGATAGGAGTTCATCCCATATTGCAGGAATAGATGGAGGAGATAGGTATTGCATGTGGTTAGTTTGGGGTCAACTGAGCAGGGGATGGGTACAGATGAGTTCTATTTACCACTGCACATGGGATGGAGCAAAAGGGTGAGTCCTTTGTTTATACATGTCCTGGAGACCCTGGTGACTGTGAAGGTCACATCACAGTTGGTGTGAACCTCTCTCATCATGAAATATATTTACGTAAGGTAGAAACATTTTACTGCAAAATCTCTTTATTTGATGCAACTTTGAAGTTTTTCAAATATTTTGTTCTGTGTTTTACCTTAAGAAACTGCAACGGTTATTTCCTATATATAGCAGCAGTTGGGAAAAAAGTGCAGATAATTACACAGGGGAAAGAGTCTGAATACAAAGCTATGAAAAGACATTGTTCTGTAGAGTTAGGTTTAATAGCGTGTCTGCAAAAGGGTCACCCATGTGGATGAATATTGGCTAGTTGAGCTGATTGTTTATTCACACAGCATTTTTAGACGTCACACATTCCGGCTGTGTATTAGTGCTAGGATATTGCCTAACAAGTGGTAACAAAAGAAGCATTGGCAATGTATAAATGTAGTGTTGCAACAGCATCATACTAGCAATTAACTATTCTTATTCCTATTCCTATAGGTTTCTCTCCATTCTGTACATTTCCAGCTCATTCGTATGTATCTAGAAATTAAGGCAATGATAGATATCCACTTTAGTAGTATCATCATTACTTAATTAAATCAGGGTTAGGGATACCGTAGCATAAAGTTACTGAGATAATAATACCTGTGTATATTTCGTTTTTACGTTTTTTATTACGCAAAGCCACATGTGTGTATTTCACATAAAATGTATGTTCGAAGCTGTCTATTAACAGCGATCAGTATTTAGCCATGTGGGAGGCCAGCTTCTGTTTTGAAAATATACAGACAAATGTTTGTTAAAAAAGTGTTTGTGGGTCTAACCCATCACCATCTATATCACAATGTAGTCATTTGCTATAATCCTTGACATAATGGAGCGGGTCCTGGAGCAGCAGTGGGCTCTTTATTCCATATCCTCTGAACACCGGAGTGTCCAGCCAATCGGCCAGAGGGGAACATTAACAGGGCAGGTAGTGGCAGTCGTGAAGTCATGTAGGGATGTGAATTTCAGCCAAGTCATCCCCCTACTTGCCTACCTGATCCAGAAATTGGATGACTTCCTGGAACACAATGTGGTCTTACATCTGGAGATTAAAATGCTTTTAATGCTTTTAAAATGCTCAGAAGTCTGAAAGAAGAGCTGACAGGTTTTGTACAAGCCATCATAGACACCATAAAGTACATGCTGGCCACCCTTTATGACTCAAGGGTTAAGGGAAAGTTGGCCCTTAAAAATAATTTTAAAACCCGGAGAGACATGCTTTTCCATAGGGTGCATGAGGTGCAGCACAAGAGGGGAATACTGAGTGAGAGAGAGAGGCAGGAGTTGAAAATGGAAGTTCCATCCACAAGTTTTATTCCCATAGCCATTTGGGTAGAGGTTCTTGATACTTTGGTGGGTACCACCTTTAAAGCTTTCAAGTTTACAACTGCTCAGCACTCAGGTTTCCCTCTCTGTGTCCCTCCTGCTTTATGTGCCTTTGCTACCACTGTTTGGCTCCCTGACCTTTTGACTTTGGATACTCGAGCCTCTCAGGGTACTTTCACAAAAAAGCCAGAGACACACAGACAGCCTCTCCCTGTTCCTTCAATTGGGGGTGAGGGTGTGCATGGAGTTCCCAGAGTGCCGGGTCCGCGGAACTGATACTAGGGAGAAGAGGACAAAGAAAGAAGACCAGTAGAAGAGGCAAGAGAAGCGAATGGTGAAGAAGGTAGGGACACAGTCATGGGCGCAGTGTTTTTTTTCACCCAACACCTGCATTTGCTGATTTTCCTGTTGTTGTTATATTGTACTGATAAAGACCCACACACCACAGTCTGTTAATTTACTATAATTTATGGCTGGTAAGTGCTGCTTATCCAGGCAGGAAGGTGATACACATACTTAAAAGGATATGGATAATTTCAACCGAGTGCTTGAGTTAGCCTTTCAAATCTATAGTTGATGAGATTTTCTTGTGTTATGTAGCGAACTATGCCTGCTCACTGTAGGGGATTTGCAGATGCATGATGTCTTTCTACTTTAGTGTATGTATTCTCTGGTTTGATCAATAGCATATTATAATACCTGGGCAAAACCCGGAGACTTCTGAAGAAGCGCCGCTTCTCTGGTTCTCTGGGTTGACATCTGAATCCTCCAGGGCGCGGAACAGGGGTTCTGACACTCCCCGACTATTTTCCCTCTTAAATGGTATAACGTCAGTGGGATCGCCGACAACATCAGTAGGTAGTCAGGGCTGCATCCCACAAGGGTAGGCTCTGGGTAGCCGGATCCCAAAAGTTCCCAGTTATGCATATAATTAAAGAAAGTTTTGTTTTGCATTCACTTTCTGAAAACATGCTCTAAATCCTTATATCAGCAGGCACCCTACAAAGGATACAATTGTTTGAGGTTTAAATATATATATCTTTTTCTAATATCTAATTTTCTTATACTTTCCTACGGGTTTACCTGTTGTTATGGTTGTATCAATCTGGTTTTGGCATGTAACTTTATCTTCTGTTCTCCTAAAATCTGCAGTGTAAAAAGTCTTCAGCAGTAGCCATGAGAAGTTACACAACTTCAAGTGAAACTTAATGCTGTGTATAGGAAGGAGGGAGACTTTATCTTTTTTATATTCTATTTAAAGGAACTGCCCCACATAGGGGGGCTCTTAAAATATCCCCAGATAAGTTCTGCACCATGTAGAGAGAAATAAAAGAAAGCATTGTGCCATTCAGGTTTTCCTTTTAATGCTCCATGTCTCTTAAAACCTGTATTTAAAAGTTTATTCAAATACTACAGTAGCATAGCAACAGAGTCATGTCTTTCCTCCAAAGTCCTACCCGATGTATTACATCACAGCAGTCTGACCACCAGAAACTACTCCAATATTCTTGATTAGTATGGTCCTAATGAATGAGCTTAATGTGGCATTTGAGCAAAAAAAGTAATTCAAAATATCACAAAACTGCCTACAACCTACAGACCCGCAAATAAAGGAAGTGCGACTATACACAGTACTGGATTTAATGCTCAAATTTTTTTTCCATATGACTACTCCCACCATACTAAAATAGTATTTTTTTATCACATTACCCATTAGCTCTCAAAATCAATCATTCATAATAGCAAATGAAAGACTTGAGACCATGTACATAAGACAATGCTTAGCTTTGGAAGAGAATAAGGGACAGCTCAGAATCCCTGGATCACACAGAGAAGTGTTTTGTACCATATTTCCTTTGATAAAAATCTTTAACCAAAGTCACAGTTCATCAATGTAATATATTTTGTATACATATGCAGATATCTGTATAGTTTGTCAAGTCTAAATACAACTGTCTGCTTTTTTCTTTGATGTAGGCTTTTAGTGGCTTGGTTGTTTTTTAATGTTTGTTTAGGTTCACTGGTACATTGAAGTCAAGGTTGTGGATGTAGTGTGCAGACTATGTCAAGCACCGATAAAATATTAATATTAAAAAGATATATTACAATCATCGTAGGTGTAGATGGAGTTGAAGTGAACTGACCATTTGTCCTGTTGATTTCCCATGCTCAAAGGAAGGACAGGCGGAAATTTTATTTAAGTACAATTGTAGTTTCTTGAAGCCCACATCAATAGGCAAATTCTGAGAAAGATACAGTAAGATGCCTGGTGAACTTCAAAACAAAGTGAGATGGCTGTTTAGCCAATTAGTTAATATTGTGCACTTCGTAAAATCTTCATACAGACCCAAAGAAAAAACTTTGTCAAAAATACTACTTGCAGCAAAAAAAAATAATCTCTTTAGCTGTTTTGTCTTCAAATAATCTCACACCACTCTATAGATTACATGTGAACATGCTCTGAAATAATAAACAATAAAATTAACACAGGTTAAGACATTCTAGTAGAGGAGGAAACGAGAATGCTGTTCTTGTGAGTTTACAATACATGAGGAAGTTAAAGGAGAATGAGACAAGAGACCGCTTTGAAGGGAATGATTTGATTGTGGCTAGGGCCATGTTGAAGAACCAGTGACCTGGAGATAGTTTGTACTAGAATATTGGTTGTGGGTATTAAGAGTTGAACAAACATTCAATAAAATGGCTGATCTCTTGGGGGTTTTTTTTTTAACATGCTAGAACGCTTGAGTAATTTTACTACTGATGTTCCTCACTTTACAATGGCTTGTCTTACGATATTTCGACTTTACGATGGTGTGATAACATGTACTTGATTGCCCAAGGATGATACAGGTACAATATATGCAGTGATGTATTTAACTTACGATAGGTTTATCGGAACGCAACCCCATTGTAAGTTGAGGAGTACCTGTAAGTGTAACACCTATAATGTTCCATTGAAACCACTTCTTATGCTAAACAGATATTGTTTTTTATAGTTTTTAGAACTGTTAATTGGTGCTGGGTACTGGGTGGCTGCTTGCTAAGCTTATCGATTCTAATTTTATCCTAGGTGCCCAATGTTCTACTTTTGAGGCAGCACATTTTATCTTATGCCTTCACTTCTTGACTCTGGATTGTGCTATTTAGTGCAATGAGGAAAAATAAAAAGCACATGACATTGTAAGGCTTAAAAAAGCAATCCAATACTTATTTAGTACATTCACTATACACAGATACATGTGCCCTTAACAAAAGCATTTCTACAGATGTGAAACTCACTAAGAAAGGAAAAAAGGTATTGGTTTTGGGATTAATCATCTCCAGTAACATTGTACTTTCACAATGGACAAAATGGAAATGGAAATTGCACTGGGTGCTGGCTAAGTTGCGTGCCTATGTGTAGAACAGATTGCATAGGAGCATTTGGACTTCCTGGCATTTTCATGGGAAAGCCTATTTCTTAATCTTGAAATGTAACCTAAGCACATAAGAATTTTCTTTAAAACATTATAAAAGGTTTAAGCACTATGTTTTATTCCTTTCATGAACTATTATGACAAGAGATCGTATTCTTTCTTTTATTTAAAAAAAAACCTGTTTATTAGACATGTATACAAAAACAAAAACTGTCTGCGCTTCTCACCGTAATAAAGTTGGCAACAAATATATAAACATAATATAGATGAGAGGTTTTTGTTATATGAATTGGCCAAAGCATGCTCACACTGTTTGGTAGGCCTCATATTATACATTTGTATTATTTGAGCCTGAGACTAGCTTAGCGCACCAACATTTTTTCTTTTCCCTGTTTGCACATATTTCAGGTTGTTGGCTCCTCATCAGTATGGTTGCAGCTTGCTGTCCAAGGGTTAAATGGGAGGAGGTTTAATTGCACCTCCCCCAACACATTAATAAGGTTTTGGTAGTGGTATAAACTGCTTTATGTGCCCACTATGTAGGAGGTGAGAGTAGGTTCTCACCCTACTGAGAGTGTGCCTTGACGTGGCTTAATTATGCTTTGGCCAATTCATATAACCAAAACCTCTCATTTATATTATATTTATATATTTGTTGCCAACTTTATTAGGGTGAGAAGAGCAGAAAGTTTTTGTTTTTTGTACACATTGTACAGCCAACACACTGTATTTGCAGCATGCTCACACTGTTTGGTATGCCTCATATTATACATTTGTATTATTTGAGCCTGAGACTAGCTTAGCGCACTAACATTTTTTGTTTTCCCTGTTATTAGACATGTATGCCAGCAAATGTTTTGACATGAGATACAGATGCTTCACTTTGTATGATTGTGTGCCTTTTTTGTTTACAGATCTATTTGTTGCTGTATTCTATAGTCTATGGCTGGTTGCAGTCCAAGAGATCAGCCAGTGGTGGGAGGTCTTTATAGATGCCTGGTCAGACCTTGCCGAGAGTATTGTACAGTTTTGGAGAGCCTATGTCTAGATAGTAACATATTGTAGAGAGTTTGGAGGAGGGCTACTAAAATGGTGAATGATTTACAGTATACGGGTATAAGAGGAAAAATGGGCAGACTAGATGGGCCAAATGGTTCTTTCCTGATGTCAAATTAAATTTTTCTATGTTCTGGCTTGAAATATTTTAGCAAGCAGTCTTCTATTACTGAGTTGTTTGGGAAAGATGTAGTATAGAGCACCATCAAAGTTGAGGGACAAATATTCCATTGGTGGCTTTAATTTAAAGAACTTGAGCCACATAAGTTGTCAGTATTTTTTACTCAAAGTTCTTTCACGGTTGATTTCTGAGATTCAGTCATTCTAATTTGGGGGGGAAGGTCAGTGAATTTGCAGGCTTCAGTATGGTTTATTCTTCTATACAGTCTGTATTAAGCTGTACTTTTCCTTTAAAATATTACATTCTTAGGTTTAATCCATCCAAGACTCTCAAATGTAGTTACTAGACTAAAGGTATATATTGCATTACATTTTTTATACAGCACAGTTTTGTAGTGAATCAATTTTTGGAAAAACAGTCCAAAAATGTATTTTATTTATAATTGTCCCCTTAAACCACACTGCAAGTTCTAGGTGAGTTCTCACTAATTCTTCGTGCTCCACACAAAAAAAATTCAATAACTTTATTTATAAGTACATGTGAAAAAACTAAATAACCTGTTAAAATGATTGCTGGCTTAGTATGAGCAGATTTGATCTAGAGCTGGAACAGAACTTTCTCAATCAAATTTAAAAGCAGATGTCTTTTCCGGTGTAAGACCAGTATGATTCCAAAGTCACCATTTTAACATTCTAATTATTATAATACTGCCATTGATAATACACAGTAACTATAGTGACCACTGGAAACACCTGACGCTTCAAAAAACTGCAGGAGAAAAAAAGATTATGGGATAATAGAGCGAAAGAGTCTTTGATATAACCTGGTTTTAAGGTGGAGAAGCACCTGTAGGGGGTGGAGGCCTCAGGCAAGCCCCGAGGAGATCATAACTCTGTATTTCCTGCCGATGTCCCTTCTATATTTATTCAAATATTTTTTTTCAAAACATGTTCTGGACAGCTTTTAAAGCACATTCTGGTCTTATTGTCTAGGATTACAGTTCATTATTGTTGTTGATGACTAATCATGAGATGACGATGCATGGGGAATTACATACAAATAACCGAGCATATAGAGTTTCTGCCAAACAATGGCATGTTCCTGATCATGTCACTTTCGCACAATTAACACCTGAAAGACATGAATAAAAGTGCAGTTTAACCTTCAGCTTTTAAAAGAGAACTTACCTTTTGAAAAAGGCTCTTTTACGTACTATGAGAATTGATTTACTATTACTTGACTAGACCTAATTGATCTACCTTACCGAACAATTGCTATTTTTATATTCTATTAAGTACCAACATAGTAGAGTTGATTATAGATAACATTGTATAATGAACAATACCTAAGTAACTTGCACATGTAAGTAAAAGGGCAATAGCCAATAGGGGACCCTGTAGCAGACCCCATCAGAATGATGGCCAAAACTTTACTGAATTCAAATGATTCAAAGATTCGGATCTTACAGGGATCCGAATCTTACAGAGATCCGAATAATTCAGAGAATATCACTGACACAATACTTTTATAAATAAATACATTAATAATCTTCATTGCCCCCAGGATTTAGATTCCCCTTAGTTTGCCCCCCTTTACCTCTAAGTGCACCTTAAGTTAACTTTATTAAATTAATTAAATTAACCCTCAGTCCTCAGCATTAAATCAACCCTAAATACCCCATTAACCATAACTTCCCCTTAATTAACCCTAAACACCCCATCAACCATAACGAACCCTAAATTAATTTAGGGGCAGTTATGGTTGATGGGGTGTTTAGGGTTAATCTAGGGGCAGTTATGGTTAATGGGGTGTTAACTTCCCTAAATTAACCCTAAACGCCCCATTAACCAATAACTGCCCCTAAATTAACCCTTATGGTTATGGTTTCATAGTCATCGACAGCAGCAGATGCTCAGTGAGAGGAGATCTCTGCTTTAACTGGTACAAATCTCTGGTGTCAGCAGCTATATTGGCTACCGCAGCCACACAAACAATTGGATGGGTGGCCTCAAGAAAGGCCCCAGAGGAGGCGGCCCACTGCAGTATCTCAGTAGGCCAGGTGAGTCTGTCCCTTACTGAGACAAAAGTTTGGAGCAGCGAACTATCAGCTGCAAACAAGGACAACTTGTAATGCTACTTTATATAGAAACAGCTTTGGGATATACAAATGCTGTTTTTTAATAGGCACAGTTGAACAAGCAACTCTAGTAGCAGTCACATTTGATTGCAAATGTATTCATGGAGCATATATGGCCACTGAAAATAAAAGTAGTTATATTGTATTATAAATTAGTACAGGGACATTTGTATAACGTATAGCCTTACGTAACACTCAAAGTACTTCTTACATAAAGCAACTAATTAGCCATTTTTATCAGAAAATTAAATGGAATTCAGGGGTTGTTTTCTATAAGGGAGGAACCTGCCACCTTCTTGATTCACCTTGCACTTGCACAGCAGCATTATCTCAGCGTTTAGGGAGAAATCCAGAGCAGAGGGAGGGCACATGGCAAGCACTGTCAGACATTCACATCCAGATTGTACAGGACTGTAAAGGACCACATTGATCCACAAACTAAAGAAGGACATTGGGGCGCAGAGGCAGGTCACAGGACAGGCACATCCAGAATAATTGATTCCCCAGAGTAAGGAATTAGACTGAGCCACAGTAGCAGAGGCAGGCCAGGGTAAAGCACGGGGTAAGTTCGGCCAGACAGACACGTGCAGATTGTGCAGCATTGTACATGTCTAAAGTTCCCCAAATATTAGAAAAAATAAGTGTTCACTCCCCAGAGTAAGGAAAGAGATTGAGCTGCAGAGGCAGGACAGGGACTGGCAGACTGAATCCCCCCTCCAGACTAGTGTAGCTGCGGTGCTGTATATGGATTGGAGCAGTGAAAGGTGTGATGAGAGAGACCAGTTAAATGTGTCATCTGTGTATAGGTGGTATTGGAAGTCAAAGGAAGATACCGTATTGGCTCGAATATAGGCCGCACTTTTTCCCCCCACTTTAAGTCTTTAAAGTGGGGGTGCGGCCTATATTCGGGGTCTAGCGCCCGACGCCCGGGACATGCAGTTCTGGGCGCCGGGCAGGCAGCAGGGTTAGGATGCAGATCCCCCGCAGTGGTGCAGGGGACCTGCATCCTACTCTCTGATACGCTCAGACAGCCTCCCCTGCCATCACTTCCCACGGGGGGGTGCCGGCACGGGAGATTGTCTAAGCGCATCGTGCGGACGTTCACCGGCAGCGGCGATGCGCGTAAACAGCCTCCGCTGCCAGCACGTCTGCACGATGTGCTTTAACAATCTCCCTTGCAGGGAATTCCCACGGTGGGAGTCCCGGCAAGGGAGATTTTAAAGCACATTGTGCAGATGTCCCGGCAGCAGAGGTTGTTTACCCGCATCGCCGCAGCCGGTGACCGTCCGCACGATGCGTTTTACCTCTGCCCCCAAGACTTACCAGAGCAGACTCCCGGGTGTCTTGGGAGCCGGCGGGGGACATCTAAGCAATTGCCGGCCCCGCAAGACACCCAGAAGTCTGCTCTGGTAAGTCGGGGGGGGGCAGAGTGGCAGCATATCTCGGGGGGGAGGAGGAGGAGGACAGTGGCAGCATATCTCGGGGGGGGGACAGTGGCAGCATATCTCGGGGGGGACAGTGGCAGCATATCTCGGGGGGGGACAGTGGCCGCATATCTCGGGGGGTGGAGAGTGGCAGCATATCTCGGGGGGGGGACAGAGTGGCATCATGTCTATTAAAAAAACTTTTTCTTTTAAAAAGCAGCAAACTTTTAGGGTGCGGCCTATATACGGGGGCGGCCTATATCCGAGCCAATACGGTATATCATAAGTTGTCCAATTGAAGAGTAGAGGCTCAAGAACTGAGCCCTGGGGAACACCAAAAGATAGCAGTAGGGGAGAGGAACAAGTTCCAGTGAAGGATGAACGGTCAGAGAGGCAGGATTTCAGCCAGGAATGAGCTGTGTCACAGATGCCATGAGCATTAAGGGTTTGTAGGTGGAGGGGGTCGTCAATCGTGTCAAAAGCTGCAGAGAGGTCAAGTGTATAACTAGTGAAAAGTGTCCTTTTGTTTTAAAAGTCATAATCAGTAGTAAATTTTATTTGGCCAGATTGTATAGGGTCAAGGAGAGAGTTTGTGGAGAGAAGTGATCCCCACAGAGTAAGGAAGGACAGTGAAGTACAGGGACAGGGTACAGGACATGCACTGGTTGACAGACTAAATCCCCCCACATATTAGAAAAACAAAAAATAATTGATCCCCAAGATTAAGGAAGGACATTGATATGCAGGGGCAGGGGAGGGTACCGGGCAGGCACTGGCAGACAGACCCTTTCAGCCATATGGTAAAAGACTGAATTCTCTCCAATAAAAAAAATAAACAACACTAACTGACTACCCCATAGAGGAGCAGCAGTAGTAAGGAATGTGGCCTAGTACGCCACTGGTAAATAGATACATGCAGACCCTTAGTGCGGGACTGAGTATGCCCAATATCAGAAAGAAAGTACAATAATTGAACCTCCAGAGTAAGGCAGGAGATTGAGCCACATCAGAAATAGAGGCTAGACAGGACACATGACAAGCAACAGAGACATCCAGCTACTTGGTACAGAACTCAATGTTTCCAATATCAGAAAAAATGACCAGAGTAAAGAAGATAGAGCAGCAGCAGTAGGAAAGCATGTGACCTAGTTAGGCACAAGTAGAATACCCCTTGGTGTAGGGATGCATTTTCCCAATATTAAAAAAACAAAAGAATTGCTCACATCAGAGTAACTGCTGCCAGCTTGCCCCTGAAGCAAAGCTCTGTGTTGTGTGTACATAAGTGTTCATACCAGAATTGGTGAGATATCCTAACGCTTTCCCCATGTCTCCACATTCTCAGACTAATCCCACACTTTACTAAGGAGCTGTATACCAGGTGAGGTGGTAGTGGTACTAGTATTTTTTTGGGGGGGTTTCTCATGAGAGTATTAGTGATGTGGTGATGGTGATGATAATGGTGTCAGTGCATGTAGGAAAACCAGTGGCAAAGCTACCTTGCTGCTGCTACTGCAGGGTGGAATGAGCAACACATTAGTGATGTCCGGATCATGAACGAATCGTTCATTTGATCCGGTTCTTTTTAGTGATCCGGATGAGTCGGTTCACTAGACTGAACGATTCGTTTGTAGCGGTTCAGTCTGTGAATCATCATGCAGCTGTAACCTGATCCTAGAGCTGTGAGTCATCTGCAGAGCACTCTGGGGTCAGGTTACAGCTCATTAATTCTCATAGGAACGATGACTCATAGAGTCAGAGAGTCGTTCAAAGAGTCGAATGATCCGAAGAGTCGAATGAACCGAAGAGTCGAATGAACCGAAGAGTCGAATGAACCGAAGAGTCGAATGAACCGAAGAGTCGAATGAACCGAAGAGTCGAATGATTCGAATCTTACAGGGATCCGGATCTTACAAGGATCCGAATCTTACAGAGATTCGAATCATTCAGAGAATATTACTGATACCATACTTTTATAAATAAATACATTAATAATGTTCACACTGCCCCCAGGATTTAGATTCCCCTGAGTTTGCCCCCCTTTACCTATAACTGCACCTACAGTTAACTTTATTAAATTAATTAAATTAACCCTTAGTCATCAGCATAAAATTAACCCTTATACCCCATCAACCATAACTGCCCCTGAAATTAACCGTAAAGATCCCATTAACCATAACGGCCCCTGAAATTAACCCTAAAGACCCCATTAACCATAACGGCCCCTGAAATTAACCCTAAATACTCCATTAACCATAACTACCCCTAAATTAATTGCATGTACTCCAGATAAATTACCTAATAAATTGGTATGGTTGATGGGGTCTTTAGTGTTAATTTGGGGGCAGTTATGCTTAATGGGGTGTTTAAGGATAATTTAGGGGCAGTTATGCTTAATGGGGTCTTTAGTGTTAATTTGGGGCAGTTATGCTTAATGGGGTGTTTAGGGTTAATTTGGGGGCAGTTATGCTTAATGGGGTGTTTAGGGTTAATTTGGGGGCAGTTATGCTTAACGGGGTGTTTAGGGTTAATTTAGGGGCAGTTATGCTTAATGGGGTGTTTAGGGTTAATTTGGGGCAGTTATGCTTAATGGGGTGTTAAGGGTTAATTTTAGGGGCAGTCATGGTTGATGGTGTGTTAAGGGTTAATTTTAGGGCAGTCATGGTTGATGGGGTGTTTAGGGTTAATTTAATGGTGAGGGTTAATTTAATTAATTTAATAAAGTTAGCTTAAGGTGCAGTTGCAGGTAAAGGGGAATGTAAATCCTGGGGGCAGTGATTATTAATATATTTATTTATAACAGTATGGTGATATTCTCTGAATGATTAGAATGCCAATGAAGGCAGAGAGTCGTTCAAAGATCCGGATCTTACAATGATCCGGATCTTACAATGATCCGGATCTTACAGTGATCCGGATCACTGTAAGATCCGGATCCCTGTAAGATCCGAATCTTTGAACGACTCTCTGCCTTCATTGACATCACTGGAGGCAGGGGGGGAGGATTCATAATAAAAGGGGCGGGGCCAATCGTTAGTGTGGAAAACAGTAACTCCGTGAAGACACACTGAGTGATCCGAAGATCCGGATCATGAATCGGATCATTTCAGTGAACGAATCGAAATGATCCGATTCACTTTAATGATCCGAACTTCCCATCACTACAACACATCTAACAGAGGAATTGCTTGATGACCATATCCTTTTTTCATTTGTGCACAAGGAAAAGCCATATGTGACATCATATCCTGGGATTTATCAATAAGGATGGTGGCCTCAGAGGGGAGTACTGCCCTTACTAAGAGAAAAAAACATTACAAATATGGTAAACATCATTATATTTAGAAAGATTTCTAAAATTAAACAGATTTCTCAACTATGTTTTTTAAACAAGCTATAATGGAAATTCCAATTATGATCCCTGATTTCCCAAATGAGCTCTATTGCATTCTGTCTTTTCTGTTTATCTAATGTTAGTGTCCTAAGGTGCCACTAAGCAATAAGCATACTATTTTCTGACATTTCCATATGGCTCTGTGACCCAGTAAAGCTAAAAATAATGTATATCATAATAATAGCATCTTCTTTCATGGATAATGAATCCTTAGAGAATCAGGTGGGACATTATCTTAGTCCAGGCAAGATATAGTAAAACGCACCTGTAGGAACAGCGCTGTATATATGTGCTCCAGGCTGTGAGAAATAGGGACAGAATAAATGATCGTGGTACAGAAGCACAAAAGAGAGAGTTACAGAAATAACAATTCTACAGATATGCTGTACCTTATTCGCGGAATTGACTAGATAGAGGTAAAGACGATGTTAGGAATGATTATAAGAGGAATATCAACTGAGAAATACATGGAGACACAGATTAAAGAAAAATAATGACTGAATACTCAGGAGTGAGACTGTTCATAATGGTGATTTGCGGAACATTAATGAATGGTAAGTATAATGTATTTCTGCATTTTGCTATTTGTTTATGGTTGTTACTATAAATGTAAATAAAAATGCTCTGGATGGGCATATTTATTTATTAAAAATCTGTAAACACCATTAAAATGTTTATTTAGTGTATTGTCCTGCAAAGTGTAATATCTGGGGAAAATGATCATTCTGCCTTAACCGTGATATCAGATTTGGCATATATCAACAAATTCACATAAAACAATGCACAGACAATGTATCTGTCCTTTAACTGCAATAAATAACCTGAGGTACTATGGATATACTTTTGTTTGTGAAGTTGAACAAGGTAAATATATGTGACACTGTAAAACCAGAAAAAAAACATTAGATATTAGAAAGCATGTTGCCACAATATTTTCAAAAGATCAGACAATATACCTATTTCATATTCCAGGTAAATAATTGTGTATAACTATATACCAATAGGTCATGCTGAACTGCAATGCACAGGATCCGAGGCAGGACCCACACATGAATCTCTGCAGAACGTTTTTGAGAAGAAGTCCTTCCGTCCAACGCTGAATTACAGCCGGCCAACAAGCGTGAACATCTCATTCACCATTTATGCAGTGCTGGGAGTGGTGAGGGAAAGGGGTTGACTTTCAGTTAATGTCCCTGGGATCATGGTCTATCTGCAGAAAGGGGCGAACGCAACACCAATGCGCATGTAGGGGCATTTAAAGAAATGAGATGCTGCAAAGTAAAAAGGCAATTGAATGAGGGTACAATGAAATATCTAAATTGTTGTATTCACCAGGCTATCTGCAGTAAGCCAGTCATAAGTCAGTGTTTTTATTTGGATTGGATCCTTTCTGTGTACCTTTTAAGGCTGTTCTATGCATCCCTTTGGTGGATATTACATGTTGGATATGTCTTTGGCTGCTTTATTACTGGGTCATTTGAGAGTTTTTTTTTCTCCCCAGGCTAAATGCTGTCACCCCCCACTGTTTTAGCCTCTAGTGAATAGGCTAGCATACTATTAAACAAAAACAAAGATTAAGGCTAAGATTTTGGGAAGATATAAAAAATTCATTATAGTACAAAAAGTTTAAGGTTTATCCTATAATAAAAGTGAAGTTCAGGAAATGCTTATAATATGGGAGCAAGTTAGGTTATATGCATTGATATGTAATTACCGTATGTCTTCCATTTAATGTCTGCCATAACAACTCTTCCATTATCTCTTCTCTTTAGAATGAAAAAAGTCAGATTCTTAGCACATTCCTTTGGCTGCGCATGGTGAGTTTAAAGTAAAGCTTTAGCTCCAGGTATTGTATTGTTAATCATTTATTTTATTACAAATAATGCTTTGTGTGAAACAGATACAGGTGAGGTTTGCACATATACCGTATTTGCGCGATTATAAGACGAGCTTTTTTCCAGAGCAAATGCTCTGAAAAATACCCCTCGTCTTATAATCAGGGTCATCTTATAATCAGACCTCAAATAGGGCTGCGTGCAGAGCTCTACGCGATACAATCGCGTAGAGCTCTACACGATACAATCGCGTAGAGCTTTACACGCTGCCCGGACTAAGCACTGGGGACCTGGATCCTCCTGTGTTATGCCCCCCCCCCCAACTCAGAAGCACCGGTAAGTTTGGAGGAGGGAGGGGGAGTGTTAAATGGGTGGTGTAAGGCATTTCTGGAGGCAGAGTGCTCTGTGAAATGCCTTTTAACCCCTTTAATGCCACTCTGCCTCCTGAAATGCCTTTTACCTCCCTATATGCCACTCTGCCCCATAATATGCCTTTTAACCCCCTAAATGCCAGAGTGGCATATAGGGGTATAAGGCATTTCTGGAGGCAGAGTGGCACATAGGGGGTCAAGAGGCATATCATGGGGCACAGTGGCATATAGAGGGTTCAAAGGTGTATCATGGGGCACAGTGGCATTTAGAGGGTTAAAAGGCATATCATGGGGCACAGTGGCATATATGGGGTATAAGGCATTTCTGGGGCAGAGTGGCAAGCCTGGGGGCAGATGTGCATAACTGGGGGGGCAGGTTGAAAAAAAAAAAAGGAAATAAAAACAAAATATTTTTCTCAATCATAGCTTTTATTAACAAACAATTGTTCACATAGTTTACATGAACTAACATTTACTGGTAAAACTTTTTTCCTACAGGGTCGTCTTATATTCAGGCTTTTTCTTTATTTCATAAGTTAATATTCAGATATTAGTCACGTGCCCTTGCATGCTAATACCGTATATTCCGGCATATAAGACGACTTTTTAACCCCAGAAAATCTTCTTAAAAGTCGGGGGTCGTCTTATACGCCGGGTACTAACCGAGTACCGAATACTTACCCAGCCGGGGAGACTCCCACGAAGCCACAAATCTCTAGGGGAGGGGCGAGTGGAGAAGCCGCCTACCCTGGGCCGGTCTTCAGGGCCACGCCGAGGTAGGTGCAAGATCGTGATCTCCCCAACTAGCCCTGATCAGCAGGGCTGGTTGGAGAGATCACGACCTCCCTCTAACTAAACCAACGTTAGGGAGCTCGAGGTCTGGCACTTCAGACCTCGGCTTCCCTGCTCCCTAATCACTACGCGCCGGCTATTGATGCCGAGCACGGTGATGACGTCATGTCCCAGCAACGGCATCAATTGCCGGCGCGTAGTGATGAGGGAGCAGTAAACAGAGGTGTGACATGACAGACCTCGCGCTCCCACGACTGAATGGAAGAAAGAAAGAAGATAGAAGATGGGAAAGGTAAGAGAGGTAAGAGATGGGGAGAAAGGGGTGTGAGTGCAGTGCATGTATGTTGGTGTGAGATGGTCAGTGTGTTTGTGTGTTTGTAAGCTGGTATATATATATATATATATATATATATATATACACACATACATGTGTGTATAAATACGGTATATACATGTGTGTGTGTGTGTGTGTGTGTATATATATGTGTGTGTGTATACATGTGTGTGTGTCTGTGTGTATATATATATATATATATATATATATATGTATATACGTGTGTGTGTAAAGGCAGGGGTGTGTGGTGAGGGCAGTGTATAAATGTGTATGTATTGACAGGTGTGTGTTAGTATGTGTAGAGATATATATATATATATGTGTGTGTGTGTGTGTAAGGGCAGTGTATGTATGTATATGTCTGTATAACAACCAGCCAATCACCAGTAAGGTACATCGCTTGCCGTGATTGGCTGGATGTTGTACGCTGGGTAGAGGGGTAGTCTTATACGGCGAGTATAGTCCAAACTCTATATTTGGACTGTAGAGTCGTCTTATACGCCGGAATATACGGTACTTACAAAAACTCATAGGGCCACTAATCTGTAAACTGTTTGCGAGGGCGTGGAGGTGCCTGTGACTTTTACATTTGGCAACTTTGTGTGAAGGTATGCACATTCATAATAGGCTCTCCTAAAACTTGCACAGGTTCATCACCCTGCTATAGCACAATAAAAAAAAATGGGTCTCCAGTACCCCCTATTAACCAAGTGTGGATTATGATTGCCCCCCTCTTCTCACACCTTGTGCACAATACCTGGAAGGTTAAATATCCCTCCATACCCCTAAGGGATCAAATACAAACCCCAGGCCATGCCCCCTCACACCCCTTCAATTAGCAATGTGTTGGGGTTAATTTAATAAAATTGCTATGACACTACCTTTCTATTCCCATTTCCTGTTTACTAGGCTGTGTTTCCTACTCCTTTTTTTTGTTTGACTACCCAGTGATGACCATTACCTGTTTATTGGACATTGATTTCTAGTCTGCTCATTTGCTGCTTGACCTCATTGCTCACCTTCTGACCTGACCTTGCCTTTCGGATTACCCTTGTGATCTTGTGACCTGGTTCTCCTGACCCTCAGCCTTTTAACAGGCCTGTTAACATTGCTCCTTAACTACGTGTATTCTGCATCCTGCAGTCATTCACCAGTACTGGCCTGTCTATCTAGGTCACTATTGGTGAGTGACCGCAGGTTGTGGCCATTACTACGTACAGTTGCTCTGCCTGAGATATGGACCAGGTAATGCCCTGGTACCCGTATACCTTGCACCAGTATCTTTTTTTAATACGTAACCCATGCTATTAGAATCATATAGACTATTTTCCTTCTTGGCTAGTCTAAGAAATTAAAATATGTTCTTGTGTTATCCTGTTCTTCTGAAATTGGCTCTTTGGGGATCAGTTTTGGCAGCATGAATTCCTAACCTGGAGCCCAGAGAAGTGTGGAACAGTGGAGAAAATTTCACTGCCAGTGGAAGATATTTGGACCCCGGATGTTGTCATCTATGAATTGTATGTGGTGACTACTTTCCTCATTTGTATCATACACATGTTTTCTTTGATTAATCCTGTTTATTACTTTCCAATGGGACAAATGGTTTAACACAGATGTGGTCTGCACAATATACTATTATCTGCACAATATACTATTTATATTTTATAACTCAGCTAAGATACAAAGAATGAGAGCCAAGAGAATTGTGCACAAAAGAAGACTGAGAAAATCTACAACAGATAACTAGGATCAGGCAGGGAAGACATAAGTTTAATTTAGAGATAGCAGAGTCTTAGAGCAGACTTGCTTTCATGAGAAGTAAATAACTTGGATCATAGTTAAAAATGTAACCATTTCACAGACATAAAATACGCACACAAATGTATAGGTAGAAGCATTTAACTAACACTACCATTTACCTTTGTTCTCAGGAATGGTCAAATTAGTTAGTCTACAAACTCTTTGAAGGGTGTAAAGAAATTTATTTCCACAAGTGTCAGAGATCAGATGGCAGTGCACTTTACCTCTGATTGATTCATTCCATCCCACCCCGTTTAGTCAGTGGGTGTGTTATCTGAGGACAGATTATGGAGTAATTGCCAATCATAGCTCTGTTATTGGAACAATACCTTCTGGTTGTTCACTCTTGAAACAAACTAGGTACTACCACGTTGGTAGTGCCCACCAAGGTTGTTAAAGTCCAATTTTTTTATTTGGAGTTTATTTTGAACACATTTAAATCAGGGTAATTTTTATCTGTGCAATACCTGAAATACATAATATATTTCCATCCAGTATAGACGAAGATAAGTTCCAACGCACACCATTTGTCTACGTAAATCACACAGGACGTGTTCGCTACGACCGGATGCTCCGAGTTGTCAGCTCTTGTAACCTCGACATCTTTAACTTTCCGTTTGACGTTCAAAATTGTTCATTGACCTTCGGCTCTTATACGCACACAGGTATCACAACACCAAAAACGTTTTTATGAACACAAATACATCAGCACATGTACTATAATATCATGCTAGTATCACCTTTCTACACAGTCAAATTGCAGTACGAGGGAGCAAGGTCTTATTCCTTCTTGATTTGTTTACATATACCATTATATGTAAGAACTCTGTTGTACATTTCTGCAGTTTATATTAGTTAATAAGATAGAACTATGGTAAATAAGCATTAGGCACAGTGTCCTCAAAGTGGAGAAAGCCATTCAGGTACAGGTACATCATGGGCCAGTTAAGGAGATTTGTCATTCAAACAGTCTGCCAGGGTGAACTATAAATGAACAGTATGAGTGCCTCTGTCTTCCAAAATCTGACCCAGGGATGGAGAACATTAACATATTATGTCATCCATGTGAGTGTGGAATATGGAAGAAGTGAAACCAATGCCTGTGCTAGCATAACCGTAATGTAGAAGTAGGTACTAGGGAGCTACATATTAAACACAATCAAACAAATACACAAACAAAAAGTGTAATACAAGTACCAGTAAGTTACACTGGACCTACCGTGGGCTGAAAAAGTACTAAATATTATGTATAGTAGCTACAGCGAATTGGGTGTTGGGGAATCAATATTAACTGCAGTTATATAATTTGTTTACATTTTGATGGAGATTTTAACATGGTTACTTGTATATGAGACTATATCTCACACCTTGCCGACTTGCCCTTTGTTCCAGTGAAAGATGTGCGCCTTGGTCTGGCTGTGCCCGTGGAACAGATTCTGCAAAGCTCATTGCAATATCTGGAGACTAGTGGTGAATGGGAGCTCCTGAGGATAGAAGGGTCATCTGACAATCTTAAATTTGGCATTGATGAGTGGGATATCATTACATTTTGGGTAAGAATGATGCTATCGAATGAAATTAGGAATTATAGGAAATTTTTAAACAATTAGGAACATTCTACTTATGTGTTTGCTGCATATTCCCTTTTTTTTACCTCTCTTGCCAGGTGGTGATCAGGCGTCGCTCCGTCCTGTATGTGGTGAACCTATTAATCCCGAGTGCTTTCCTCATGCTGATTGATATTCTGAGCTTCTACCTCCCCCCACACAGCACAGACCGTGCTTCCTTCAAGGTGACCCTACTACTCGGTTATATGGTGTTCCTCCTAATTATGAATGACCTGTTACCAAGCACCGCCAATGGCACACCACTAATTGGTAAGAAAACATACTCATCTCACATACAATATTTAACTGAGTTACACAGATGTTTTGTATAACTGTCACAAGTCTTGGTAGGTCACTCATTCCAGTTACAAGGCTCTTGTGTCTGCCTTCAGGTGTTTATTTCTCTGTTTGCTTGGCTCTTCTGGTTCTCAGTCTGCTGGAGACAGTCATAATAACTCATGTCTTGCATCGTGGGACCCTGCAGACTGGGTCTGTGCCTGCCTGGGTCAGACGTCTTATCCTGGGCTACATTGCCCAGCTCATCTGTTACCGTGTAACTGCTCACAGGTCAGACACTGCCTCCTCTGCTACCAATGACCTGCCACCAGCCGGTGAAAACAATGCACTTCGTTTTCTGCAATCCAGCCGCTTCCATAAAGAAATGGACAACATTACAGGTAAGACCCTGTTACAGAGAGTTTCTTGGTAAAATATTGTAGGTTAAAACTCTCCTTTAACACTTTGCAATATGTATGCATGTTTGGAACAGCAGTTCCTGGGTCCATATCGCTGAATATTGAAACATTGAGAAAGATTGACAATCTTGAGAGGATTCTCTTGCTCACTGAGCAGAGTTTAGATGGCGCCCCTAGCAATAAGGAAGGAGATCAGTCAGAAGAGAGCCAGGCACATAACTGGGTGACAATTAGGCATGGTTGCAGTGGGGGAGGGAAGAGAAAGAGGGAAGCCAGTCCAGAGTTTTTCCTTCCCAACAAATTTGCCAATTTATGTGAGCATGTTGAGGGGGGGAGACTCAGAGGTGGGATTGCTGGTAAAAGCTAACCCTAACAGCCAGGAGAGCAGCTCATCCAGTGGATAGGGGATCCAGAAGGAATGGAATCCCAAGCAGGCTGTGGTGGTAGGGGATTATTTAATTAAGAGAACAGACAGGGGAATCTGCGGCTCTGATCGCAGTAACCAAATAGTTTACTGTCTCCCGGGTGCCCAGGTTCGGCATGTTGCAGACAGAGTGGACAGATTATTGGGAGGAGCTGGTAAGGATCCAATTATCTTGGTGCACATCAGCACCAATGACCAGTGAGAGGAAGATGGAGAGTCCTGAAATGTACCTCCAGGGCAGTATTCTCTGTTTTTTTAGAGCACTGGGTGGATTTTGCTTTTGGGTACGAGTTGTATAGTCGTGATGGATTGCAACTGAATGCAAGGGGGTCTAATGTGCTTGGGGAGAGGATGGTTTGATGGGTGGAGGAGATTTTAAATTAGGAAAAGGGGGGATAAATACCATGCTAGACAGTATAGAAAGGGAAAGTGCTTTAGTTAGTAACCAGGTGGGTGGATCCGGGGGCTTAGTTTGTATATGATATGTTATTTATGGTGCAACACTCTCCTTCTATAACGACTGCCAAAAACTGTCAACAGCAATGTCAACTCTCTAAATATCATCCATTGTCTTATGTTGTAGCTTCTTGTGTTGTAGCTAAAATGAACTTCAATACACCAGCCATAAACAATGTGGTACGAATTTAACCCCTTAATGACAAAGCCCGTACATGTACGGGCTCAAAATGCATTGTTTTCAATGGGTTTAGGGACCGCCCATTGTCCTTAAGGGGTTAAAGGTTATATGAAAAGGTTATTGCAAGTTTGAATTCCCATTAACTGCTATCATCATTTTCTTTTGAAACAGCATGCTCCAATGTTTTGTGTTTCTTTTTATTTGATCTAATTTGATTCTAGTTCAGTGGTTCTGCCATTTTCATTGTGCATGTTGTGGTGTTATTAAGTGATTCGTTTACTGCTTACATGCCTTTTGGCTGAGAACGTTAATTAATTTGCTTTTAATCAGTGGCATTGAATTGCTAGGTACATACTGTGTACAACTAGACATAGGTCCATTGAATTGAGGTCAATACTGTTGTAGAATGTCTTATTATTTTCCTATTCTGTTAGGGGCCTGTGTTTTTCACCATTTTATTTACTAAATTAAGTTTTGTGCTCATTTGTACCCTCACATCATAAAGAGTTCCTGCCGATGGCCCCAGAGCTACTTTCCCCCAATGCTCTTAGTCCTGTTCCTGAGAGGCAGCTGGCAACGATTAGTCAGAACCTACATACGGTCAGGAAGATAATGGAAGATAAAAACCATCTCCAGCTACAGGAAGAGGAATGGATTCAAGTTGGATATATCCTTGACTCTCTTCTGTATCGCCTATACCTAATCCTCATTGGATCCTACGCCATAACCATTATAAGCGTCTGGTGTGCTTGGTACAATATATAAATCGAAGGAAGAATAGAAAAATATAAAGCAATAGAGAAACTACCATGAAAGAGCATGTGATTGAAAAGTTGTTAAATACTGTATTACTTTGTGACTTTGCAAATAAGGAAATAACAGATAGAAAATATTAAAGGGGATCTGCCTCCAAATCCCTTTATTAAACAAAATGCCACCTCATTTATTATTTTTCTACAATGATAGGACACATACATGCAGAGGCGTATATAGGGTATGGCAGCCATGGCACGTGCCATGGGCGCCATCTCTAGGGGGGCGCCGGTGAGCGGCTTTTAAATGCCGCTCACCGGCATTTTTGTTTTTTTTTTTGTTTATGCGGAGGAGAGAGAGGGGCGCCTAGCAACCACTCGGCGCCCCTCATTCTCCTCCACGAGCCCTCTACTAGTGATGTCCGGATCATGAACGAATCGTTCATTTGATCCGGTTCTTTTTAGTGATCCGGATGAATCGGTTCAGTAGACTGAACGATTCATTTGTAGCGGTTCAGTCTGTGAATCATGCAGCTGTAACCTGATCCTAGAGCTGTGAGTCATCTGCACAGCACTCAGACACAGACTCTGGGGTCAGGTTACAGCTCATTAATTCACAGAGGAACGATGACTCATAGAGTCAGGGAGTCATTCAAAGAGTCGAATGATCCGAAGAGTCGAATGATCCGAAGAGTCGAATGATCCGATGATTCAAATGATTCGAATCTTACAGGGATCCGGATCTTACAAGGATCCGAAACTTACAGAGATTCGAATCATTCAGAGAATATTACTGATACCATACTTTTATAAATAAATACATTAATAATGTTCACACTGCCCCCAGGATTTAGATTCCCCTGAGTTTGCCCCCCTTTACCTATAACTGCACCTACAGTTAACTTTATTAAATTAATTAAGTTAACCCTCAGTCATCAGCATAAAATTAACCCTTATACCCCATCAACCATAACTGCCCCTGAAATTAACCGTAAAGATCCCATTAACCATAACGGCCCCTGAAATTAACCCTAAAGACCCCATTAACCATAACAGCCCCTGAAATTAACCCTAAATACTCCATTAACCATAACTGCCCCTAAATTAATTGCATGTACTTCAGATAAATTACCTAATAAATTGGTATGGTTGATGGGGTCTTTAGTGTTAATTTAGGGGCAGTTATGCTTAATGGGGTGTTTAGGGATAATTTAGGGGCAGTAATGCTTAATGGGATCTTTAGTGTTAATTTAGGGGCAGTTATGCTTAATGAGGTGTTTAGGGTTAATTTGGGGGCAGTTATGCTTAATGGGGTCTTTAGTGTTAATTTAGGGGCAGTTATGCTTAATCAGGTGTTTAGGGTTAATTTGGGGGCAGTTATGCTTAATGGGGCCTTTAGTGTTAATTTAGGGGCATTTATGCTTAATGAGGTGTTTAGGGTTAATTTGGGGGCAGTTATGCTTAATGGGGTGTTTAGGGTTAATTTAGGGGCAGTTATGCTTAATGGGGTCTTTTGTGTTAATTTGTGGGCAGCTATGCTTAATGGGGTGTTTAGGGTTAATTTGGGGGCAGTTATGCTTAATGGGGTGTTAAGGGTTAATTTTAGGGGCAGTCATGATTGATGGGGTGTTAAGGGTTAATTTTAGGGGCAGACATGGTTGATGGGGTGTTTAGGGTTAATTTAATGGTGAGGGTTAATTTAATTAGTTTAATAAAGTTAGCTTAAGGTGCAGTTGCAGGTTAAGGAGAATGTAAATCCTGGGGGCAGTGATTATTAATGTATTATTTATAACAGTATGGTGATATTCTCTGAATGATTAGAATCCCAATGAAGGCAGAGAGTCGTTCAAAGATCCGGATCTTACAATGATCCGGATCTTACAATGATCCGGATCTTACAGTGATCCGGATCACTGTAAGATTCGGATCCCTGTAAGATCCGAATCTTTGAACGACTCTCTGCCTTCATTGACATCACTGGAGGCAGGGGGAGGATTCATAATGAAAGGGGCGGGGCCAATCGTTAGTGTGCCTGCACGGAGTTACTGGAAAACAGTAACTCCTGTGAGTCACACTGAGTGATCCGAAGATTCGGACTTCCCATCACTACCCTCTACCCCAGTCCCGGTGCCGGCATTTCATGCAGAGCGCCGCAATATGCCGGCATATTGCGGCGCTCTGCATGAAATGCCGGCACCAGCGAGCGGCTTTTAAACACTGATGCGGAGGAGAGAGAGGGGCGCCTAGCAACCGCTCGGCGCCCCTCGTTCTCCCCCGCATCCAAAAAAAGAAGACAGCTTTTAAAAGCCGCTGCTTCACTGGTGGGCGCCGAAATATGACGTCATATTACGGCGCTCAGCAGTGAAGCAGCGGGCACCAGCGAGCGGTGCAGGAAAACAGCAGCATCGTGCTCCCGTCGCTGGACTTCAAGGTGAGAGAGGGGGGATATATAGTGGGGAGGGAGAGGGGTTAGAAAGTGATAAGGAAGGAAGGAAGGGAGGGGGTTAGAAAGTGATAAGGGAGGGAGGGAGGGGGTTAAAAAGTGATGAGGGAGGGAGGGGGTTAAAAAGTGATGAGGGAGGGAGGGGGTTAAAAAGTGATAAGGGAGGGGGTTAAAAAGTGATAAGGGAGGGAGAGGGGGGTAGATATAAGTAAAGAGTGTGCATTAATGTGTGGATGCATTGAGTGAATGAGAGAGAGCATGAGTTAATGTGTGGATGAATTGTCTGAATGAGGGAGAGCATGAGTTAATGTGTGGATGAGTTCAACTCATCCACACATTAACTCATGCTCTCCCTCTTTCAGACAATTCATCCACACATTAACTCATGCTCTCCCTCATTCAGACAACTCATTGAGTTGTCTGAATGAGGGAGAGCATGAGTTAATGTGTGGATGAGTTCAACTCATCCACACATTAACTCATGCTCTCCCTCTTTCAGACAATTCATCCACACATTAACTCATGCTCTCCCTCATTCAGACAACTCATTGAGTTGTCTGAATGAGGGAGAGCATGAGTTAATGTGTGGATGAATTGTCTGAATGAGGGAGAGCATGAGTTAAATTGTTGATGCATTGAGTGAATGAGGGAGAGCATGAGTTAATGTGTGGATGAATTGTCTGAATGAGGGAGAGCATGAGTTAAATTGTTGATGCATTGAGTGAATGAGGGAGAGCATGAGTTAATGTGTGGATGAATTGTCTGAATGAGGGAGAGCATGAGTTGATGTGTGGATGCATTGAGTGAATGAGGGAGTGCATGAGTTAATGTGTGGATGAGTTGTCTGAATTAAAGTGTGAATTAGTGAGTGACTGTAAAAGTGTTTGTGTATCATAAATGTATAATTGTGGAAGGGCAAAGATGGCACTAGCAGGAGGTTTGAGCCTTGGGGACCAAGATGGCACAGGCAGGGTGTATATGGGACAAAGATGGCACTGGCCGGACTGTTTGGGGACAAAGTTGACTTGTGCTGGGCTATTTGGGGACAAAGATTACAAATCTTATGTGTGTAATCTGGGTGCTGGCCAGGTTCTATGTGGGCAGTGTTGACGCCAGGGCTGGCTTTGGGGTGTGCAACCTGTGATCTATGCCTGTAATTTAGGGGGTTTTAAATATACCTTTAATGCCATGTTTTTATGTGAATTCCAATTGATCTTTACCTGCAAAGCTGGGTTTTTGTGTTATTCTGTAGATCCATATCTGCTATGCTATGTTTCCATACATTATTTATGTGTACCTGCAAATACAGGGTTAATATGTCTTATTCAGTTGATCTATACCTGCGATGCTACGTTTCATATATTATTATTGTATACCTGCAAATACAGGATTTGTATGTCTGATTCTGTTTATTTGATATATACCTTCAGTGCTGAGATCACAAGTGAATTTCACTTGATCTGGGTTTATGTGTTGATCTATACCCGCTATCGGCAGCAGGGACTAATATTTATATATATATATATATATATATGGGCAGCAGGGGCTAGTAAATGGGTTTTAGATATTTGGACAGGGGCGCAATTTCAGTGCTTGCCATAGGCGCTATTTTCAGTAGATACGCCTCTGCATACATGGATTAAGTTAATTACATGAGGTTAAATATATTGAATATATATATATATATATTCATATATATATATATATATATATATATATATATATATATATATATATATATATAAATGCTGGTGCAATGTGTTAAACAAGTTCTTATAGTCATAAAAAACAGTGGGACTGAACTCAGGAGGCTCACTGCATTTGCTGCAAGTTGCAAGCTTTGTACATAAATCCCATGGAATCATAGGTTATTTGTATCACTGTATGCTATGACTTTCATTTCCACGGTAGGTAGGTAGATGGCACAGTTTAGGGATTGCTCTAATACTGAATATATATAAAGATGTGTTGGTTATTGCTTACACATACAATTATCCATTAAAAGTTACCTGCACAGCTGTGCCATTGATGCCTGCGAGCCTTGAGACAACAGTGTAGTCCCAGTGGGGCAATTTGACAATATTCCCATTAACACATTACTTAAGGTGGGCTTGTGATAGCCTGGTGCAGAAATGATCATTTTTGTTAGGTAAAAGCAATGTCTATTTCAACAGATGCAAGCATTTTAATTACTTGAAAAAAATAATGTAGTAGAATAATGAATGTAGTAGAATGTACGGTATTTTAAGATGTAGAATTTAAAAAAATCTGATAAAGCAACATTATGGTAAATATCAAAATACTTAAAATGGACCAGTAAGAACAAAGAAAATATACAGAAACCAGGAACCAGAAATAGTTCCTTTATTGAACTACCTCTTTTCCACCAGGAATATAACGTATGGTATACTAGCAATGAAAGTGCCAATTGGGAGGGTCAAATGTAATTACATTATTATTAGGTATGAATTAAGGCATTCATCCTAGGTCTCCAGATGTATACAAACTAGAGACTCAGAATCCAAAAATTAGTTTTTTAAAAAATATTTCATAATATTGTTCACTAGAATTACTGTGGGGCATACATTTGTAGGACACAATACAATTGTACTACATATAGAATAAAAATAAGTCATCTACAACAAATACACTATTTAATAAAGCATAGGAAATTATAAATAGCCTCTAAATACAATTAAACGTGTCAAGCCCCTGGGGGTCCCCTACCGTGGGAAGAATCTTCCGTGTCCTCCTGTGCGCAGTAGGTCAAGTCCCTCGGCTTGAGTTGCTGACACGCTGCATCCAACAGCGCATTTGCAGAATAGGCCACATCCCAGGCCTCTAGTGGGTTGAATACTGCGTCTGGTGAGACGGCTGCAGTGTAGGCCACACCCCCGGCCTAGAGTATCCTGAATTCCACATGGATTAAAGTGAATGAATGGCGGAGGGTGAAGGAACAGTGGGGGCAACATTTGCACCCCTCCAACAGTTAAGAAAAAAGGTCCTGGGTAGTGATGGGAAATTCGGATAAATCTGCCTAACGCTGGAACTCTTGAGTGCCTGGAGCCTTTATTTACGAAATCATAATATTCTTGATCCAAGGAGAGATCCGACTGCCATTCTGGGGTTAGGAAGGATTGTATTTTTCCCCTAGTTCGTTGCAAAATTGGAAAAAGCCAAACTTTTCTTGCCTTCTTTTGGATCAACAGCAATTAACGGATAAGGGAAAGGCTGAATTTGATGTCATTTTTCAGCCTATGTAACTATATAACTAAAAACCGATTCATTGGTTCACTCAATGTGACTCACAGCATTTACTGCTTCCCAGTCCCTCCCTGCAGTCACACTGACTATTGGCCCCGCCCCTTTCATTATAGTCTATGAATCCTCCTACTCAGCAACTAAAGTCCACACTACTCAGCAGCGAAACTCACAGTTAGTATAAGAGTAATATTTGGGGTGCTGAAAGTTAGACGTGGGATGAAGTACTGAGGCACAGGCATTGGGCGGAGCGGTGTGTGTTAACTTCGTTAGGCGACGGCGGCCGGAGGAGGCGGCCAGGGTGCCGCTTTCAATCCCGCTCGCAGCTGTTCAGCGGCTGTTTTCAATGTCGGTCTGCCAGTCCACGGACCGTCCGACCCACCGAGAAATTTCCCGGTTCACGGCTGCAGGCTGTGTGGCTGCCTGCGGTGCCTACTTTGCCTATAGGTGGTGCTGGCCCTGACTGCAGTTAATGATTCACAGACTAAACGGTTACAAATGAATCCTTCAGTCTACTAAACTGATTAATCTGGGTCATTGAAAAGAATTGGTTCTAAAGAATGATTCGTTCATGAATCGGACATCACTAGTCCTGGGGCTGTTTAGTTTTCCATTTGCATTTTGAGAAGGGGACAGTTTACTCCAGCCTCAACTCCCTGGTGCGGCCCGCTGCTTCCTCCTTCAACCCGACTTCTGGGCCTCGTATCCGAACCTATCCTGTTCCCAACTTCTTTTCCAGGGGCATGCTAAGGCACTGAAGCACCCTTGTAACCAAGGCACCCAGCATTATGTGATTGCAGTAGTGACACAATTGCTCACTCGGGAATGGTAAGCTGCAGGGAAGAAAGGGCTCCATGTGAGGTAAGGGAGAAGGGGAGATGGAGGAAAAGCTGTGCGAGCTGCACTAAAGATGGGAGAGTGTGTTAATGTGTGTATGTGTGTATGCTGTTAGCATGTGTGTGTGTGGGCTATTTTTTAGAGTGTGTGGGTGAGTGAGTGCAAGGTTATAATATGAGTGTGTGGGTGAGTGTAAGTGTGTGGTGTTAGAGGGGCAGGGATGAGCCCAGGATTAGTTCTACCTGGGAGAGGGAAAGAGGGTGAGGGAGAGAGTGTCTGTATGTGTACGCAAGTAGACTGCAACCAGGCCCGGACTGGCCATCGGGCACACCGGGCATTTGCCCGGTGGGCCGTGCCGAGACAGGGCCACGGCTGGGCCGGGACAGGGCCACGGCTGGGCCGGATTGATTTAGGGGCTAATGGAGCTGCAGCTCCAGGCCCCTACCTTAAAATAGGCCCAGTCCTTAATGCAGGGCAAAAGGGGCACCTGCCCCTTAAGCCCGCAGCAACCGCGACCGGGCCCACTACTTACCTGGCAGACGCGCGCGAGCAGCGTCCCTTCCACGGCCAGGGGGACACAGGAATCCAACGGAATGGAGCCATGTGACGTACGTCATGTACGCCACATGACCCTGCTGTGCGTCTGCTTCCCCTGTACAGATCCCCGGAAGTCTGCGAGCGGCGCGTACATCATGAGTCCAGGTAAGGGGGTGAGGGAGGCTGTATGGAGTATGTGAGGTTGAATGAAAGAGAGAATTAATGAGTATCTGTGAAGGAGTGAGTGAATGAATGTTTGTGAATGAGTATATGTAAATGATAATCTGAATGAGGGAATTAATGAGTATCAATGTATGAATGAATATCTGAGTGAATGATTATCTGTGAATTAGTGAATAAATATTTGAATGAATATGTGTGTGTGATAGCATGGATGTGCGGGGGGGGCAAAGATGCCACAGGCAGGCTGTTTTGGTGGCAAAGATGCCACAGGCAGGCTGTTTTGGTGGCAAAGTTGCCACAGGCAGGCTGTTTTGGTGGCAAATTTGCCACAGGCAGGCTGTTTTGATGGCAAAGTTGCCACAGGCAGGCTGTTTTGGTGGCAAAGATGCCACAGGCAGGCTGTTTTGGTGGCAAAGTTGCCACAGGTAGGCTGTTTTGGTGGCAAAGTTGCCACAGGCAGGCTGTTTTGGTGGCAAAGTTGCCACAGGCAGGCTGTTTTGATGGCAAAGTTGCCACAGGCAGGCTGTTTTGGTGGCAAAGATGCCACAGGCAGGCTGTTTTGGTGGCAAAGTTACCACAGGCAGGCTGTTATGGGGGCAAAGATGCCACAGTGAAACCGTCCGTGGAAACCCTCCGGATGCGGGTGTCAGTGTGGCATAGCCTGTCCTGGTGTTTGTGATTGGGTGTCAGTGTGGCAGAGCCTGTCCTGTTGTGTGTGTGTGGGTGTCGGTGTGACAGAGCCTGTCCTGGTGTGTGTGTTTGGGTGTCGGTGCGACAGAGCCTGTCCTGGTGTGTGTGTCTGGGTGTCAGTGTAGCAGAGCCTATCCTGATGTGTGTGTCTGGGTGTCAGTGTGGCAGAGCCTGTCCTGATGTGTGTGTTCGGGTGTCAGTGTGGCAGAACCTGTCCTAGTGTGTGTGTGTGTTTGGGTGTTGGTGTGGCAGAGCCTGTCCTGGTGTGTGTACGAACACAGAAAAGAACCCCAGCACTCCAATCAGCTTCCAATCCTTAGGTTACTTTATTCAAAGAAAGCAAAACAAAAAATCAACGTTTCGGCCAAACAGGGCCTTTGTCAAGCTCAAAAGGCCCTGTTTGGCCGAAACGTTGCTATTTTTGTTATGCTTCCTGTTTTTGTTTTGCCCTTTTTCCTGCTAGCTCCCAGCTTCCTGGGAGTTGAGTGCTGAACCATTTCTTCTTTCTTTAACTGTCCTGGTGTGTGTGTTTGGATGTCGGTGTGGCAGAGCCTGTCTTGGTGTGTGTGTGTTTGGATGTCAGTGTGGCAGAGCCTGTCTTGGTTTGTGTTTGGGTGTCGGTGTGGCAGAGCCTGTCCTGGTGTGTGTCTTGGTGTCGGTGTGGAAAAGCCTGTCCTGGTGTGTGTCCTTAATTTACAGTAGGAACTATTTCATTTTTACTTATCCAGAGATAAAACACCCTCCTGAATTTGAAGTGACTTCAGGGAACAAAACATTCAAGGCCCTGAAATCATTTAGTGGAAAAGATAAGGTATTGTGTTATTTACTCTATAATATTTATTTCAAGTATTAGTCGCACTAAATTGTGGCTTCAGGCTTCCCATGTTGAATGACCAAGTATTATGTATGTGTATGTACATATATGTTTTTTCATAAAAAATGGGATGCTCAGTCTGAAATGCCCGGGCCTGTTTTTTGTCCCAGTCCGGGCCTGACTGCAACCATGACCTTTTAGGTAATGGATTACCTGATGTCTGCAACTTTGATCTTAAAAATTTGCACAGCTTTGACACATAAAAAATAAAATTACATTACACACTCATGTGATCAATTACCTCTATAAGGGTTTTGGTGCATCCAAAGGTTATTATTCTCGCCAGAAGAAACAAGAATTGAAAATGACATTATAAAATATTTTTATTACTTTAAGATAATAATCAACAGAAAAGACTGAACCTGAATGTACAGTTCAGACTAAACACACAGGATCAATTTCAGTTAATACAAGTAAGCAAAAACTAGTGTTGCCATTTTTAATCAAGAGAATTTGTTTCCTGTTGATATTTTTCAGAATAGGGTTTGATTCAAAGCAAATGTATTACATTGGATTCAGCTTATTTTCTTCTCTTGTTTCCAGACAGCTGTTATATTTTGATTTGGAAATTTATCCTGCAGTAACTTGTTGATCTGGAAGATACCAGGAAAATAATTAATATAGAAGGTGTCAACCATAATTATTACATTATATTTATAGAAAGCCAGAAAGCCGTATCACCTTTACAATAATGGAGACTACAAATATGTTGTTATGGATTTTATATAAAAAAAATAAAACAACATAAACACATGTTAAGAAACACTGGTGGAGCTGGCACTTAAACAAAAAGTAGTAAAGGGGAAAACAAAGAAATTTAATATTTTATGTTTAAGTTCTTAAATTTGCTGCTCTACCTACTCTGCTTTATTTAGGACATTTTAACTTAATTCAGTATTACAAACATCATTCCTAATACTTTTGAATACCAAAACCTTTCCCATAAAAACAATATTTATGCATAAAAAATGACCACCTGTCATAAGGAATCCTTTATTGTCACATGACACAAAAACAGGCACTGATAGGTTATTAGAACAGAAACTGAAATAGATTAAAAGTTTCAGTAGTTTTATCTGATTAAACATTTAGAGGGGAAAATTAAATTTTAAGTATTTCTAATGATCATTGGATTACCCAATTTATATTTTCCGGCATTGACTTTAAATCTGTTTCCACCGAAGGCCTAGCCAGAGAATTTCAATACACCACTAGAACTGCTGATGGATTAACCTAGGATCATTATGCTTCATTAAAGTTACTTTTCAAATGGATAAATGCTTTAAGATACCATATAATTTTAGATGATACAAGAAGAGCTCTGAGAACAATTAAAATTGCATGTGTTCAGAAATCATATGTTCACAATTTACTGTACGTGAAGGGTTCAGCCACAATGTGGGTGCCTGTTGAGGGATGGTTTACAAAGCCTCTTATACACTTTTGATGACACAAGATACCACAATCACCTTCAGAAACTGAGCAATGTTTTTTTAACATAAGTCTATCTATTCGGACATAAGAATTATTATTTTGGGACTAATTTAATTCTACTAAACTTGGCTTTCACTAAAAGTGTTAGAAAACAATCCGGTCAATATTAAGTCATTTGGAAAGGTGGGTAGTTAGTGTGTTTTACAAAAATATATTACCTTGGCCATTATATCTTCTTTTCTTGTAGTGCCACTTGTGTAGTAATTTAATGATATGGTGAGGCTGCTGCTATCTGTGTGAAGAAAGATTAAAATACTGCGTAAATATAACTGGAAGAAATAGTAATCCTACTATACAAAAAGTAAGGTATATACAGTAGATACAAAAAGTCTACACACCCCTGTTAAAATGCCAGGTTCTTGTGATGTTAAAGAATGAGCCAAAGATAAACCATGTCAGAACTTTTTCCACCTTTAATGTGACCTATAACATGAGCAAATAAAATTGCAAAACAAAGTGAACTCTTTGAAGGAGGCGGGGCTCACAATAACCTGGTTGCATAAGTGTTATATGTATTAGTGTATGTGTATAAGTGTTATGTGTTATAAGTGTATTTAACTAATGTTAAATAGAAGGGATGTGTAGACTTTTTAAATCCACTGTAAGGCAGTGATTCTCAAGAGAACACTAAACTGTAAGTGCTTACAAGAAAACGCAAGGTTGTAGTAGCAAACATACACAATTTAGTCCAGCTCATGCATTTAGTATACCAACTCTCATTTACCCTTCCAAGAATCACTCATAACTCATATATATTCAACTGCAAGAGAGTAAGGAGATGCAAGCTAATTTAAAAAGCAAGCATCTTGAAAATTGGAAGTGTGACTTGAATGGACAGCAAGTCAATGGTGCACCACAATGGACACTGAGGGATACAGGTCCACAGAAGTAGATATACTTCTATACTCCAGAACAGCCAGATCTATTTTACAAAATGCTGCAATCGAGCGTAGATCAGATAATTTTACATACTTTATGTTGTTTCCTATATTTCAAATTATTTGATGATCCCTTTGCTTGGAACGCATTCAAGGGGTGGAATAGAACCCTCACAGGTTGATTTAAATATGGGGTGAGGAAAGTGGGGAGATCATCATTCTAAACTAAAAGGAGGTCGGGGGACCCCTGTTTTCTTAAACTTTTGTTCGTTATTTTATATACTATGGAGGTGGGATATTTTTGGGCACATTGTGAGAGTTAATCCACAATTATTGTAAACTTATTGTAAAATTCACCGACACTCCCATCTACTCAAGAATTTACAAATTAGTGAGTATACAAGATAATGTTTCCGGAGTGTGAGCATTCTAGTGTCATTCGACTCTAAGACGTGTTAACTCTTTAACTTGGGAGACAAGTCAACGTTTTAGTAAATGGACACAATACTTACATGTACGAACAATGATAGGATTTTTATTTTTCTAAAACATTGTCTATAGTTTTCTGCTCGCAGAATATTTTGTTCAAATCAATTTAATTTAAGGGGGATCTATGCAAACCAGCAGAAATTGAAAGTTCCCTAACTGCCAAATCTATTTAATGGGTAAATTACATACCTTTCTTATTCCTATGTAGCATTTTAAGTACTTTTTTAAAACAGATAAATTAATTTGAATTTTCCAGGCATATATTACCTTTGATGCTAGATCGACCAAAAACAGGTACTTAATACGCTTCCCTATAATAATATACTCTTGGAAGTATCAAACATTTTTTATTATTACTAGGGTGATCACTGCAGTCTTGAGTGAGGAGTTATAATAGAACCAGCTATTGTTCTCAACTGAAATAGATTGCTAAAACTTTAGATTACCGAAAACTCTCAGGATCTCTTCTAAAAAAGAGTTTTGGTTGTCTAGATGAGAACCTTGTGCCCTCTAGCCACAAAGAGATACCAACTGCACCAGCTATGGCAAGGCTCATGAAAAGCTAACTATGTTCCTCTGTTTTTTCTCTCATGTAGGAGGATTTACCTTGCATTCTGCATACAAACTATTATCTGATATGGCGATGGGAAATGTTCTTCCCTTAGAAGAAAAACCTTTTCAGATGCACCAGAAAGGAGGCTTATCTAAGTAGTTATATTAAGCATTTGTCTTTCTCAGTTGAACTGGTTTCAGACACACAGTATCAGCACTGCCTTAACTTAACATCTCAAGAATCACTAGATCTTTTAGAGAATGCTCAAAAATGGCAATGTGCAGTATGCATATACCTGCATATACCGTATTGCTTATAAGACGACCCTGATTATAAGACGACGCCCCAAAATTTTAATATTAATTTACAAAAAAAAGAAAAAGCCTAAATATAAGACTACCATTTAGGAAAAAAGTTTTATTAGTAAATATTAATTGACATGTAAACTATTTTTTCATATTAAATAAAAAAAACTTTATGATTAAGAAAAATGCATTTTTTGTTTTTATTTCCTTTTACTTGCCAACCTGCCCCCAGTTTTGCACATCTTGCTACTTGGCCCCCCAGATATGCCTTATACCCCTATATGCCACTTTGCCTCCAATATGCTACTTTGCCCCCCTACATGCCACTTTGCCTCCCTGATGTGCCTTATACCCTTCCATTTACAAGTCCCTACCCCCCATTTGCCAATCTGCACCCCTGATATGCCTTATACCACCCTATATGCCCCCCGACTTACCAATGCATCCCTAGACATGTCCCCCGTGCTTCAGATTTCCTGGGGTCAAGTAGGGGCAGTCGGTGGATGTCTGCACGTTGCGCGCTGCTGGCCAGTACTTCTGCTGGGGCTTCTATGGTGGAGCACCAGAAGCACATGTCACAACGACACTTCATCACAGAAGCCCTGGCAGGAGTGCCGGCAGCAGTGGCGGTTGTCAGAGAGGAGGATCCAGGTCCCCTGCAGTGCTGCGGGGGATCTGGATCTTAGTCTTGTAGTCAGACCTATTTATAAGATCACCTAGAGCATTTGCTCTGAAAAAAAACGGTATTATCTGATTAAAGAACTCTTATTGTTACTAGTACCGTAATCATTATTTTGGAATATGTGTAACAAATAAAATCAATTTATTTCTTCCCTCTCAACCTTGTATATAAACTTTCATATCTTGTTGTGGTACTTTCTCTTAACTTACTGTACTGTCATTTCATATTTCCTTCCATTTGTTATTTAATATAATACTTACATATAGTTACATAGTTACATAGTTACATAGGCTGAAAAAAGACATGCGTCCATCAAGTTCAGCCTTTCCTATATCTGTTAATTTGTTGCTGTTGATCCAAAAGAAGGCAAAAAACAACTTACGAGTTGTTGCAGATATCTGAGTAGATGTGCCTTTCTGGTTTTCTCCAGATATTGCTGAGACACTAAATGTGTACTGTTTCCCCGCACTTAGGCTTCTAACAGTGACAAATTCATCTGTTGTGTTTCTAGTAAGTAAAGGAATTCCAAAAACGTCAACTCGATAAAAAGTTCTGTTGCCTTTAGGTGCTACCCAACTCAACTCTACAGTGCTGAAGGTGATACGCCTTACTGCAAGATTTGTCACAACTTCTGGTGCTGCAAAATAAGAGACACATATTCAACTGCTATTTACTTTTTAGCAATGAAAATGTCTTAAAGGGACACTCTAGTCATCATATGCACTTTAATACCGTGTGATACTTTTACATATTAAGGTGTCACAAACTGGATAAACAGATCTGGTAGGAGCCCAGGTGCAGGGGATACCAGGGGTTCTGTCTGTACCCCAAAATGCATGATGACTTGAGGGTTGTTACAGACAGGCGCAATAAATAAACCACTGGCAGAATACGGTGAAATGATCTGTATTGCAGATGATGATAAAAACAACAAATACAGGTGTTAAGTCTCTAGGTTGGTAGCCCTCTGGGTAGGGCGCACGACAGGTAGCCCTCTGGGTGGGGCGCAACCAGGTAGCCCTCTGAGTGGGGCACATGACAGGTAAGCCCACTTGGCAGGGCTCAAAGCAGGAAAAAGTCAGGATTAGATACTCAAGAAGCCAAATAGCAAGTCAGCAATCAGGTACACAGAGCAAAACGGTCCACTAACTTCAATCCAAAGGCCCCGACTGAAAGGCTGGGCAGGTTTATATAGGCATGCTGAGCAGGTAACAAGGTGCAGCTGAACATGGTAATTAGGTCTGGGTGCTTTAGAGTGAGAAGGGCAGCCACTAGTGGTTACAGAAGGAAATGAGCAGCACAAAGGTTTGCGTATTCCAGGCTGCGAAAGGTGAAACATGACATAAGGTTGTCCCTTTTACAAATGCATGGTTTGGAAATTTTGCAGTATCCCAAAGCGCTGACTCAAGGGACTCTGTAAACGGAGGTCTGTTTACACTCCAGTCCAGGTGTGTCGAAAGAACTCCCATTGATTTCAGCGGGGGACCTTTCCTGCCATTTATTGGCTGTTTCAAGCAAAAATAATTGGCCCATTCTTCATTTTGGAAGAATGCATAATAAAGTACTAACACAGCACTTTAACATTCTCCAATAGTGGAGGTATCAGGGACATTAGCTGTTTAAAACCTGTTTAAGATATTAGGCTATCAGGATAATAAACCCTATTATATTCATATGAACCCTTCATTCTAATGTTATGAAATTGGCAAAAATGGGTAAGAAGCTTGACATTAATAAAATGATATGCCGCCTAGGGGTTTGATCCATGTCAGAAATGCTTCAGTAGTACTGATCGGATTTATAGTTACATTCTGGACAACATCAGGCTGTGCGAAAAAAGATTATAAATAAGTTTCTACCAAAAATACACATATAGATAATTTTCACATACATTATCAATACAAACCTGTGAATGCAGATATCTCATATATATCACCAGGTATATTTTCTCCTGCAACTGCAGAGATTTTGAAGCTATATTGGGTGCCAGGTGTGAGTGGTCTGAGTTCTTGAATAGGCAAGAAATCAAAGGTTGTGTTCAGAATCTGAGAAAAATCTCCTATGACTTCAATCTTGTAGTAAGTATAGTTTCCAACTGGGGGTTTCCAAATCAGACCCACAGATGTAGTAGATATGTTTCCAAGTTGGACATCCCTAATGATATCAGGTCCTGTATACAAAGACACAATTAAATCTTCAGATTGCTTCATCTTATTTGTCCAATTGTGTGTTTCTCATTATGTGAGAAGAAAATAATTATTTGGGATGAAATAAAATGTACGTAAGACAAATTGTGCACAATGTTGATACATAAGCACAAAGCAATAAGAACTTACTTGTATACAATGATATTTGTCCTCCATAACCATGCAGATATGTGTTTCCTGTGGAAGCTGATAAGTGAATTACGTACAAGTTTCCAGGAGTCAAAGTCTCAATTAGCAATTCCTCAGATGATAATGTTTGATTTGTGAATTGAACGCCGTTAACCTTTATGGTGTAGGATTTCTGTGTTATGTTTAGTGACTTCCAAACCAGCCGTACTGAGGTGGTGTTTATGTCAGTGGCGCTCAGAGTATCTGACACTGTAGATGAGAAAAGTAAGTTGTGATGTGATGGCTGCTCTCAGGTTATACACTGAAGGTGGCCTCTTAACACATATATAAACTGAAGAAGTTGGGAAAGTTGCAGATCCACTTTAAAAAAGGAACTTTTCAATTCTTTTGCATTATTATCATTTTCCACCTCTCGTGAAAGGTTATTTCACTAATTTTCCTTACAGTAATGATTTAAATGATGCTCTTACAAGCTACATCTTAGTTCTATTCAAAATGTTTGTTTTTGTTATTTTTTTTCACTTTAGTAAAACAACTTATTTGAAGCGTTATTGTAATTCAAGAACAAGGAGAGACAATTGAACCAACAGCATGCAGGTCAACAAACTATGTAGCGAGTTAGTAGCGAAATACTAACATAGGACGGAGATATCGCTGCTGTTGCCCTGCCGTGGCAGATCTTCCTCTCCAGCCAGTGCAGAGATTCTCACGGTATACTGGATATCACTGGTCAGGTTAGTAATAGTCACCCATTCTGAGGTCACTGTGAACGTCTGTGGAGGCTCTCCCAAAACCTCTACGAGGTAAGCACTTCTGTTGCCCTCTGGTTGTAACCAACTTACATACAATGAACTCATGTTAACTTTGAAGATATCGAGAATTATCACATTTCCAGGAGCTGAGAAAAAGAGTTAAAAAGATAAACAACATTCTTTTTTAATCTTTAACACTTGAAAGTTTAAACATCAGGCTTACGTCATTTATTTCAAAATAAATTCAAATATAAATTTACGTTTGTCGTGTGTGTTTTCTGTTTGCGTTAAAATGATTTATGCATAGTGCATGCACATACCCAAGCTACCAAGGAGGAAAAATACAGACTGTTTACACTTTTCTTCTCTGATCTCCGTCTTACAGCTAAATGAGAGGCATTTTAATTAGAAACGATGCAGATTTGGTCATTCCACAGCTGATTTATTACTTTTGTCAGACAGCACAGGCAGGTGTTCTGGACACGCGCACACCATGCTGCATGTACAGATATTGAGGGGTGCGTTTCCACAATCCCAATCCATTCTGTACTAGCAGCATTGTTCAGTCAAAGGACTCAGACACATCTGTGCTTTAGGAACGCTTACTATCAAAACAGTCTAACATGATGTCAAACTAAGAGGAAAAGGATTTGTTCTCCTTGCAGAGTATTGCACAAAAATGCAATCTGCAGGCTGAGGAGAAGATGATGAGTTCCAAGTAAAGGTGAGAATTCAGTAGGCAGATGGGAGCATGAAGATCATTATATTTCCCTCCGTGAAGAAAAACATTAGCAGCAATTTTCTAACGATTATAACTAAATATAAAACGTAGAAATGTAGATATCTTCTATACAGCTTACATTAAGTATTAATTGTAATTCAAAATTATTTACCCCTTAACGTCCATCGCCGGGTCAGGCACGTCATGCAAAACGGTCACTTAACGACCTATGACGTACATGTACGGGCTCAAAATGCATTGTTTTAAATGGGTTTAGGACTGCACATTGTCCTTAAGGGGTTAAACAAGCTTAGAAAGTGATCAACGATCACTTTCTTCGCTTAAACGGTGTTGCTGTAATGCCTCGATGTACAGGCATTCAGCAACACCGAGATTGGCATCATGGACCATGTCTGGCCCCTCCCTGTGGGCGTCAACATCCGCCATACACTGTATGGCGGCGGACACCAGTTTTAAAAGTTTAGGAGGCGATCAACGATCACCTCCTAAACTTCAATGGTGTTGCTGAAATGCCTCGATCATGAGGCATTTATCAACACCGAACACTCACCTCAGGATGCGCTGTGATCGCTCCGGAGAGCGGTCACAACCGCCACTGCGAGTGACTTCGCCAACCGCAAGATGGCGGCAGCCTTGTTAAAAAAATTATAAAGTTGAAAAAGTTTGCTATCTGGTCTCCAGACCCTCTAGAGAACACTGGCTCCACTTGCAGGTTGAATACAGGTAATGCATTCAACCATACAAGTCAATGAAGCCCAGCTTTCTAATCACTATGTGGTTAGTAAAATATATTAAAAAAAATTTAAAAAATGGTAACATTGAAAAATTATTATGCATCAGAGGAACCATCCAGTTCCAGCAAAATGTAGACAAAAAAAAAGTAGAAAAATTATAAAATAAATAAAATAAAAAATAAAGTTTATTATTATGAGCAAGTGCTAAAATTAGCGCTGTATCTTCCCAAAATATGAGCATATCTCCACAACATACATATAATAGAACAGCATGTTAACACATATCAGTAGCTTTATTATCAAGGCTTACACTTACTTGTTATTCCTGACACATTAGCTGCCTTTCCTTGTGTCTTATTGTCTCCCACTACAGCATACACAGAAAAGGTGTATTGGGTTCCTGGAGTAAGGCCAGGGATGGTCAGCGATTCTGCATAAGAAGTTCGGTGATTTGTAGAAGTTGTATCCTCCCAAAAATCTATTCGATAAAATGATATGCCGCCAAGGGGTTTGATCCATGTCAGAAATGCTTCAGTAGTAGTCATCGAACTTATAGTTAGATTCTGAACAACATTAGGCACTGAAAACAAAAAAGATTATAAGAAAGTTTCTACCAAAAATACACATATAGATATTCTTCACATACATTATCAATACAAACCTGTGAATGCAGATATCTCATATATATCACCAGGTATATTTTCTCCTGCAACTGCAGAGATTTTGAAGCTATATTGGGTGCCAGGTGTGAGTGGTCTGAGTTCTTGAATAGGCAAGAAATCAAAGGTTGTGTTCAGAATCTGCGAAAAATCTCCTATGACTTCAATCTTGTAGTAAGTATAGTTGCCAACTGGGGGATTCCATATCAAACCCACAGATGTAGTAGATACGTTTCCAAGTTGGACATCCCTAATGATATCAGGTCCTGTATACAAAGACACAATTAAATCTTCAGATTGCTTCATCTTATTTGTCCAATTGTGTGTTTCTCATAGTGTGAGAAGTAAATAATTGTTTGGGATGAAATAAAATGTACCTAAGACAAATTGTGCACAATGTTGATACATAAGCACAAAGCAATAAGAACTTACTTGTATACAATGATATTTGTCCTCCATAACCATGCAGATATGTGTTTCCTGTGGAAGCTGATAAGTGAATTACGTACAAGTTTCCAGGAGTCAAAGTCTCAATTAGCAATTCCTCAGATGATAATGTTTGATTTGTGAATTGAACGCCGTTAACCTTTATGGTGTAGGATTTCTGTGTTATGTTTAGTGACTTCCAAACCAGCCGTACTGAGGTGGTGTTTATGTCAGTGGCGCTCAGAGTATCTGACACTGTAGATGAGAAAAGTAAGTTGTGATGTGATGGCTGCTCTCAGGTTATACACTGAAGGTGGCCTCTTAACACATATATATAAACTGAAGAAGTCGGGAAAGTTACAGATCCACTTTAAAAAAGGAACTTTTCAATTCTTTTGCATTATTATCATTTTCCACCTCTCGTGAAAGGTTATTTCACTAATTTTCCTTACAGTAATGATTTAAATGATGCTCTTACAAGCTACATCTTAGTTCTATTCAAAATGTTTGTTTTTGTTATTTTTTTTCACTTTAGTAAAACAACTTATTTGAAGCGTTATTGTAATTCAAGAACAAGGAGAGACAATTGAACCAACAGCATGCAGGTCAACAAACTATGTAGTGAGTTAGTAGCGAAATACTAACATAGGACAGAGACATCGCTGCTGTTGCCCTGCCGTGGCAGATCTTCCTCTCCAGCCAGTGCAGAGATTCTCACGGTATACTGGATATCACTGGTCAGGTTAGTAATAGTCACCCATTCTGAGGTCACTGTGAACGTCTGTGGAGGCTCTCCCAAAACCTCTACGAGGTAAGCACTTCTGTTGCCCTCTGGTTGTAACCAACTTACATACAATGAACTCATGTTAACTTTGAAGATATCGAGAATTATCACATTTCCAGGAGCTGAGAAAAAGAGTTAAAAAGATAAACAACATTCTTTTTTAATCTTTAACACTTGAAAGTTTAAACATCAGGCTTACGTCATTTATTTCAAAATAAATTCAAATATAAATTTACGTTTGTCGTGTGTGTTTTCTGATTGCGTTAAAATGATTTATGCATACTGCATGCACATAGCCAAGCTACCAAGGAGGAAAAATACAGACTGTTTACACTTTTCTTCTCTGATCTCCGTCTTACAGCTAAATGAGAGGCGTTTTAATTAGAAAGGATGCAGATTTGGTCATTCCACAGCTGATTTATTACTTTTGTCAGACAGCACAGGCAGGTGTTCTGGACACGCGCACACCATGCTGCATGTACAGATATTGAGGGGTGCGTTTCCACAATCCCAATCCATTCTGTACTAGCAGCATTGTTCAGTCAAAGGACTCAGACACATCTGTGCTTTAGGAACGCTTACTATCAAAACAGTCTAACATGATGTCAAACTAAGAGGAAAAGGATTTGTTCTCCTTGCAGAGTATTGCACAAAAATGCAATCTGCAGGCTGAGGAGAAGATGATGAGTTCCAAGTAAAGGTGAGAATTCAGTAGGCAGATGGGAGCATGAAGATCCTTGTATTTCCCTCCGTGAAGAAAAACATTAGCAGCAATTTTCTAACGATTATAACTAAATATAAAAAGTAGAAATTTAGATATCTTCTATACGGCTTACATTAAGTATTAATTGTAATTCAAAATTATTAACCCCTTAACGTCCATTGCCGGGTCAGGCACGTCATGCAAAACGGTCACTTAACGACCTATGACGTGCCTGACACGTCATGAGTCTTAAACAAGCTTAGAAAGTGATCAACGATCACTTTCTTCTCTTAAACGGTGTTGCTGTAATGCCTTGATGTAGAGGCATTCAGCAACACCGAGATTGGTATCATGGACCATGTCTGGCCCCTCCCTGTGGGCGTCAACATCCGCCATACACTGTATGGCGGCGGACACCCGTTTTAAAAGTTTAGGAGGCGATCAACGATCACCTCCTAAACTTCAATGGTGTTGCTGAAATGCCTCGATCACAAGGCATTTAGCAACAATGAACACTCACCTCAGGACGCGCTGTGATAGTTCACTGTGATTAGTAAAATATATTAAAAAAAATAAAAAAATGGTAACATTTAAAAATTATTATGCATCAGAGGAACCATCCAGTTCCAGCAAAATGTAGACAAAAAAAAGTAGAAAAATAATAAAATAAAATAAAAAAATAAAGTTTATTATTATGAGCAAGTGCTAAAATTAGCGCTGTATCTTCCCAAAATATGAGCAAATCTCTACAACATACATATAATAGAACAGCATGTTAACACATATCAGTAGCTTTATTATCAAGGCTTACACTTACTTGTTATTCCTGACACATTAGCTGCCTTTCCTTGTGTCTTATTGTCTCCCACTACAGCATACACAGAAAAGGTGTATTGGGTTCCTGGAGTAAGGCCAGGGATGGTCAGCGATTCTGCATAAGAAGTTCGGTGATTTGTAGAAGTTGTATCCTCCCAAAAATCTATTCGATAAAATGATATGCCGCCAAGGGGTTTGATCCATGTCAGAAATGCTTCAGTAGTAGTGATCGAACTTATAGTTAGATTCTGGACAACATCAGGCACTGAAAACAAAAAAGATTATAAGAAAGTTTCTACCAAAAATACACATATAGATATTCTTCACATACATTATCAATACAAACCTGTGAATGCAGATATCTCATATATATCACCAGGTATATTTTCTCCTGCAACTGCAGAGATTTTGAAGCTATATTGGGTGCCAGGTGTGAGTGGTCTGAGTTCTTGAATAGGCAAGAAATCAAAGGTTGTGTTCAGAATCTGCGAAAAATCTCCTATGACTTCAATCTTGTAGTAAGTATAGTTGCCAACTGGGGGATTCCATATCAGACCCACAGATGTAGTAGATACGTTTCCAAGTTGGACATCCCTAATGATATCGGGTCCTGTATACAAAGACACAATTAAATCTTCAGATTGCTTCATCTTATTTGTCCAATTGTGTGTTTCTCATAGTGTGAGAAGTAAATAATTGTTTGGGATGAAATAAAATGTACCTAAGACAAATTGTGCACAATGTTGATACATAAGCACAAAGCAATAAGCACTTACTTGTATACAATGATATTTGTCCTCCATAACCATGCAGATATGTGTTTCCTGTGGAAGCTGATAAGTGAATTACGTACAAGTTTCCAGGAGTCAAAGTCTCAATTAGCAATTCCTCAGATGATAATGTTTGATTTGTGAATTGAACGTCGTTAACCTTTATGGTGTAGGATTTCTGTGTTATGTTTAGTGACTTCCAAACCAGCCGTACTGAGGTGGTGTTTATGTCAGTGGCGCTCAGAGTATCTGACACTGTAGATGAGAAAAGTAAGTTGTGATGTGATGGCTGCTCTCAGGTTATGCACTGAAGGTGGCCTCTTAACACATATATATAAACTGAAGAAGTTGGGAAAGTTACAGATCCACTTTAAAAAAGGAACTTTTCAATTCTTTTGCATTATTATCATTTTCCACCTCTCGTGAAAGGTTATTTCACTAATTTTCCTTACAGTAATGATTTAAATGATGCTCTTACAAGCTACATCTTAGTTCTATTCAAAATGTTTGTTTTTGTTATTTTTTTTCACTTTAGTAAAACAACTTATTTGAAGCGTTATTGTAATTCAAGAACAAGGAGAGACAATTGAACCAACAGCATGCAGGTCAACAAACTATGTAGTGAGTTAGTAGCGAAATACTAACATAGGACGGAGACATCGCTGCTGTTGCCCTGCCGTGGCAGATCTTTCTCTCCAGCCAGTGCAGAGATTCTCACGGTATACTGGATATCACTAGTCAGGTTAGTAATAGTCACCCATTCTGAGGTCACTGTGAACGTCTGTGGAGGCTCTCCCAAAACCTCTACGAGGTAAGCACTTCTGTTGCCCTCTGGTTGTAACCAACTTACATACAATGAACTCATGTTAACTTTGAAGATATCGAGAATTATCACATTTCCAGGAGCTGAGAAAAAGAGTTAAAAAGATAAACAACATTCTTTTTTAATCTTTAACACTTGAAAGTTTAACCATCAGGCTTACGTCATTTATTTCAAAATAAATTCAAATATAAATTTACGTTTGTCGTGTGTGTTTTCTGTTTGCGTTAAAATGATTTATGCATAGTGCATGCACATAGCCAAGCTACCAAGGAGGAAAAATACAGACTGTTTACACTTTTCTTCTCTGATCTCTGTCTTACAGCTAAATGAGAGGCATTTTAATTAGAAAGGATGCAGATTTGGTCATTCCACAGCTGATTTATTACTTTTGTCAGACAGCACAGGCAGGTGTTCTGGACACGCGCACACCATGCTGCATGTACAGATATTGAGGGGTGCGTTTCCACAATCCCAATCCATTCTGTACTAGCAGCATTGTTCAGTCGAAGGACTCAGACACATCTGTGCTTTAGGAACGCTTACTATCAAAACAGTCTAACATGATGTCAAACTAAGAGGAAAAGGATCTGTTCTCCTTGCAGAGTATTGCACAAAAATGCAATCTGCAGGCTGAGGAGAAGATGATGAGTTCCAAGTAAAGGTGAGAATTCAGTAGGCAGATGGGAGCATGAAGATCATTATATTTCCCTCCGTGAAGAAAAACATTAGCAGCAATTTTCTAACGATTATAACTAAATATAAAACGTAGAAATGTAGATATCTTCTATACAGCTTACATTAAGTATTAATTGTAATTCAAAATTATTTACCCCTTAACGTCCATCGCCGGGTCAGGCACGTCATGCAAAACGGTCACTTAACGACCTATGACGTGCCTGACACGTCATGAGTCTTAACCCCTTAATGACAAAGCCCGTACATGTACGGGCTCAAAATGCATTGTTTTAAATGGGTTTAGGACTGCACATTGTCCTTAAGGGGTTAAACAAGCTTAGAAAGTGATCAACGATCACTTTCTTCGCTTAAACGGTGTTGCTGTAATGCCTCGATGTACAGGCATTCAGCAACACCGAGATTGGCATCATGGACCATGTCTGGCCCCTCCCTGTGGGCGTCAACATCCGCCATACACTGTATGGCGGCGGACACCAGTTTTAAAAGTTTAGGAGGCGATCAACGATCACCTCCTAAACTTCAATGGTGTTGCTGAAATGCCTCGATCATGAGGCATTTATCAACACCGAACACTCACCTCAGGATGCGCTGTGATCGCTCCGGAGAGCGGTCACAACCGCCACTGCGAGTGACTTCGCCAACTGCAAGATGGCGGCAGCCTTGTTAAAAAAATTATAAAGTTGAAAAAGTTTGCTATCTGGTCTCCAGACCCTCTAGAGAACACTGGCTCCACTTGCAGGTTGAATACAGGTAATGCATTCAACCATACAAGTCAATGAAGCCCAGCTTTCTAATCACTATGTGGTTAGTAAAATATATTAAAAAAAATTTAAAAAATGGTAACATTGAAAAATTATTATGCATCAGAGGAACCATCCAGTTCCAGCAAAATGTAGACAAAAAAAAGTAGAAAAATTATAAAATAAATAAAATAAAAAATAAAGTTTATTATTATGAGCAAGTGCTAAAATTAGCGCTGTATCTTCCCAAAATATGAGCATATCTCCACAACATACATATAATAGAACAGCATGTTAACACATATCAGTAGCTTTATTATCAAGGCTTACACTTACTTGTTATTCCTGACACATTAGCTGCCTTTCCTTGTGTCTTATTGTCTCCCACTACAGCATACACAGAAAAGGTGTATTGGGTTCCTGGAGTAAGGCCAGGGATGGTCAGCGATTCTGCATAAGAAGTTCGGTGATTTGTAGAAGTTGTATCCTCCCAAAAATCTATTCGATAAAATGATATGCCGCCAAGGGGTTTGATCCATGTCAGAAATGCTTCAGTAGTAGTCATCGAACTTATAGTTAGATTCTGGACAACATCAGGCACTGAAAACAAAAAAGATTATAAGAAAGTTTCTACCAAAAATACACATATAGATATTCTTCACATACATTATCAATACAAACCTGTGAATGCAGATATCTCATATATATCACCAGGTATATTTTCTCCTGCAACTGCAGAGATTTTGAAGCTATATTGGGTGCCAGGTGTGAGTGGTCTGAGTTCTTGAATAGGCAAGAAATCAAAGGTTGTGTTCAGAATCTGCGAAAAATCTCCTATGACTTCAATCTTGTAGTAAGTATAGTTGCCAACTGGGGGATTCCATATCAAACCCACAGATGTAGTAGATACGTTTCCAAGTTGGACATCCCTAATGATATCAGGTCCTGTATACAAAGACACAATTAAATCTTCAGATTGCTTCATCTTATTTGTCCAATTGTGTGTTTCTCATAGTGTGAGAAGTAAATAATTGTTTGGGATGAAATAAAATGTACCTAAGACAAATTGTGCACAATGTTGATACATAAGCACAAAGCAATAAGAACTTACTTGTATACAATGATATTTGTCCTCCATAACCATGCAGATATGTGTTTCCTGTGGAAGCTGATAAGTGAATTACGTACAAGTTTCCAGGAGTCAAAGTCTCAATTAGCAATTCCTCAGATGATAATGTTTGATTTGTGAATTGAACGCCGTTAACCTTTATGGTGTAGGATTTCTGTGTTATGTTTAGTGACTTCCAAACCAGCCGTACTGAGGTGGTGTTTATGTCAGTGGCGCTCAGAGTATCTGACACTGTAGATGAGAAAAGTAAGTTGTGATGTGATGGCTGCTCTCAGGTTATACACTGAAGGTGGCCTCTTAACACATATATATAAACTGAAGAAGTTGGGAAAGTTACAGATCCACTTTAAAAAAGGAACTTTTCAATTCTTTTGCATTATTATCATTTTCCACCTCTCGTGAAAGGTTATTTCACTAATTTTCCTTACAGTAATGATTTAAATGATGCTCTTACAAGCTACATCTTAGTTCTATTCAAAATGTTTGTTTTTGTTATTTTTTTTCACTTTAGTAAAACAACTTATTTGAAGCGTTATTGTAATTCAAGAACAAGGAGAGACAATTGAACCAACAGCATGCAGGTCAACAAACTATGTAGTGAGTTAGTAGCGAAATACTAACATAGGACAGAGACATCGCTGCTGTTGCCCTGCCGTGGCAGATCTTCCTCTCCAGCCAGTGCAGAGATTCTCACGGTATACTGGATATCACTGGTCAGGTTAGTAATAGTCACCCATTCTGAGGTCACTGTGAACGTCTGTGGAGGCTCTCCCAAAACCTCTACGAGGTAAGCACTTCTGTTGCCCTCTGGTTGTAACCAACTTACATACAATGAACTCATGTTAACTTTGAAGATATCGAGAATTATCACATTTCCAGGAGCTGAGAAAAAGAGTTAAAAAGATAAACAACATTCTTTTTTAATCTTTAACACTTGAAAGTTTAAACATCAGGCTTACGTCATTTATTTCAAAATAAATTCAAATATAAATTTACGTTTGTCGTGTGTGTTTTCTGATTGCGTTAAAATGATTTATGCATACTGCATGCACATAGCCAAGCTACCAAGGAGGAAAAATACAGACTGTTTACACTTTTCTTCTCTGATCTCCGTCTTACAGCTAAATGAGAGGCGTTTTAATTAGAAAGGATGCAGATTTGGTCATTCCACAGCTGATTTATTACTTTTGTCAGACAGCACAGGCAGGTGTTCTGGACACGCGCACACCATGCTGCATGTACAGATATTGAGGGGTGCGTTTCCACAATCCCAATCCATTCTGTACTAGCAGCATTGTTCAGTCAAAGGACTCAGACACATCTGTGCTTTAGGAACGCTTACTATCAAAACAGTCTAACATGATGTCAAACTAAGAGGAAAAGGATTTGTTCTCCTTGCAGAGTATTGCACAAAAATGCAATCTGCAGGCTGAGGAGAAGATGATGAGTTCCAAGTAAAGGTGAGAATTCAGTAGGCAGATGGGAGCATGAAGATCCTTGTATTTCCCTCCGTGAAGAAAAACATTAGCAGCAATTTTCTAACGATTATAACTAAATATAAAAAGTAGAAATTTAGATATCTTCTATACGGCTTACATTAAGTATTAATTGTAATTCAAAATTATTAACCCCTTAACGTCCATTGCCGGGTCAGGCACGTCATGCAAAACGGTCACTTAACGACCTATGACGTGCCTGACACGTCATGAGTCTTAAACAAGCTTAGAAAGTGATCAACGATCACTTTCTTCTCTTAAACGGTGTTGCTGTAATGCCTTGATGTAGAGGCATTCAGCAACACCGAGATTGGTATCATGGACCATGTCTGGCCCCTCCCTGTGGGCGTCAACATCCGCCATACACTGTATGGCGGCGGACACCCGTTTTAAAAGTTTAGGAGGCGATCAACGATCACCTCCTAAACTTCAATGGTGTTGCTGAAATGCCTCGATCACAAGGCATTTAGCAACAATGAACACTCACCTCAGGACGCGCTGTGATAGTTCACTGTGATTAGTAAAATATATTAAAAAAAATAAAAAAATGGTAACATTTAAAAATTATTATGCATCAGAGGAACCATCCAGTTCCAGCAAAATGTAGACAAAAAAAAGTAGAAAAATAATAAAATAAAATAAAAAAATAAAGTTTATTATTATGAGCAAGTGCTAAAATTAGCGCTGTATCTTCCCAAAATATGAGCAAATCTCTACAACATACATATAATAGAACAGCATGTTAACACATATCAGTAGCTTTATTATCAAGGCTTACACTTACTTGTTATTCCTGACACATTAGCTGCCTTTCCTTGTGTCTTATTGTCTCCCACTACAGCATACACAGAAAAGGTGTATTGGGTTCCTGGAGTAAGGCCAGGGATGGTCAGCGATTCTGCATAAGAAGTTCGGTGATTTGTAGAAGTTGTATCCTCCCAAAAATCTATTCGATAAAATGATATGCCGCCAAGGGGTTTGATCCATGTCAGAAATGCTTCAGTAGTAGTGATCGAACTTATAGTTAGATTCTGGACAACATCAGGCACTGAAAACAAAAAAGATTATAAGAAAGTTTCTACCAAAAATACACATATAGATATTCTTCACATACATTATCAATACAAACCTGTGAATGCAGATATCTCATATATATCACCAGGTATATTTTCTCCTGCAACTGCAGAGATTTTGAAGCTATATTGGGTGCCAGGTGTGAGTGGTCTGAGTTCTTGAATAGGCAAGAAATCAAAGGTTGTGTTCAGAATCTGCGAAAAATCTCCTATGACTTCAATCTTGTAGTAAGTATAGTTGCCAACTGGGGGATTCCATATCAGACCCACAGATGTAGTAGATACGTTTCCAAGTTGGACATCCCTAATGATATCGGGTCCTGTATACAAAGACACAATTAAATCTTCAGATTGCTTCATCTTATTTGTCCAATTGTGTGTTTCTCATAGTGTGAGAAGTAAATAATTGTTTGGGATGAAATAAAATGTACCTAAGACAAATTGTGCACAATGTTGATACATAAGCACAAAGCAATAAGCACTTACTTGTATACAATGATATTTGTCCTCCATAACCATGCAGATATGTGTTTCCTGTGGAAGCTGATAAGTGAATTACGTACAAGTTTCCAGGAGTCAAAGTCTCAATTAGCAATTCCTCAGATGATAATGTTTGATTTGTGAATTGAACGCCGTTAACCTTTATGGTGTAGGATTTCTGTGTTATGTTTAGTGACTTCCAAACCAGCCGTACTGAGGTGGTGTTTATGTCAGTGGCGCTCAGAGTATCTGACACTGTAGATGAGAAAAGTAAGTTGTGATGTGATGGCTGCTCTCAGGTTATGCACTGAAGGTGGCCTCTTAACACATATATATAAACTGAAGAAGTTGGGAAAGTTACAGATCCACTTTAAAAAAGGAACTTTTCAATTCTTTTGCATTATTATCATTTTCCACCTCTCGTGAAAGGTTATTTCACTAATTTTCCTTACAGTAATGATTTAAATGATGCTCTTACAAGCTACATCTTAGTTCTATTCAAAATGTTTGTTTTTGTTATTTTTTTTCACTTTAGTAAAACAACTTATTTGAAGCGTTATTGTAATTCAAGAACAAGGAGAGACAATTGAACCAACAGCATGCAGGTCAACAAACTATGTAGTGAGTTAGTAGCGAAATACTAACATAGGACGGAGACATCGCTGCTGTTGCCCTGCCGTGGCAGATCTTTCTCTCCAGCCAGTGCAGAGATTCTCACGGTATACTGGATATCACTAGTCAGGTTAGTAATAGTCACCCATTCTGAGGTCACTGTGAACGTCTGTGGAGGCTCTCCCAAAACCTCTACGAGGTAAGCACTTCTGTTGCCCTCTGGTTGTAACCAACTTACATACAATGAACTCATGTTAACTTTGAAGATATCGAGAATTATCACATTTCCAGGAGCTGAGAAAAAGAGTTAAAAAGATAAACAACATTCTTTTTTAATCTTTAACACTTGAAAGTTTAACCATCAGGCTTACGTCATTTATTTCAAAATAAATTCAAATATAAATTTACGTTTGTCGTGTGTGTTTTCTGTTTGCGTTAAAATGATTTATGCATAGTGCATGCACATAGCCAAGCTACCAAGGAGGAAAAATACAGACTGTTTACACTTTTCTTCTCTGATCTCTGTCTTACAGCTAAATGAGAGGCATTTTAATTAGAAAGGATGCAGATTTGGTCATTCCACAGCTGATTTATTACTTTTGTCAGACAGCACAGGCAGGTGTTCTGGACACGCGCACACCATGCTGCATGTACAGATATTGAGGGGTGCGTTTCCACAATCCCAATCCATTCTGTACTAGCAGCATTGTTCAGTCGAAGGACTCAGACACATCTGTGCTTTAGGAACGCTTACTATCAAAACAGTCTAACATGATGTCAAACTAAGAGGAAAAGGATCTGTTCTCCTTGCAGAGTATTGCACAAAAATGCAATCTGCAGGCTGAGGAGAAGATGATGAGTTCCAAGTAAAGGTGAGAATTCAGTAGGCAGATGGGAGCATGAAGATCATTATATTTCCCTCCGTGAAGAAAAACATTAGCAGCAATTTTCTAACGATTATAACTAAATATAAAACGTAGAAATGTAGATATCTTCTATACAGCTTACATTAAGTATTAATTGTAATTCAAAATTATTTACCCCTTAACGTCCATCGCCGGGTCAGGCACGTCATGCAAAACGGTCACTTAACGACCTATGACGTGCCTGACACGTCATGAGTCTTAACCCCTTAATGACAAAGCCCGTACATGTACGGGCTCAAAATGCATTGTTTTAAATGGGTTTAGGACTGCACATTGTCCTTAAGGGGTTAAACAAGCTTAGAAAGTGATCAACGATCACTTTCTTCGCTTAAACGGTGTTGCTGTAATGCCTCGATGTACAGGCATTCAGCAACACCGAGATTGGCATCATGGACCATGTCTGGCCCCTCCCTGTGGGCGTCAACATCCGCCATACACTGTATGGCGGCGGACACCAGTTTTAAAAGTTTAGGAGGCGATCAACGATCACCTCCTAAACTTCAATGGTGTTGCTGAAATGCCTCGATCATGAGGCATTTATCAACACCGAACACTCACCTCAGGATGCGCTGTGATCGCTCCGGAGAGCGGTCACAACCGCCACTGCGAGTGACTTCGCCAACTGCAAGATGGCGGCAGCCTTGTTAAAAAAATTATAAAGTTGAAAAAGTTTGCTATCTGGTCTCCAGACCCTCTAGAGAACACTGGCTCCACTTGCAGGTTGAATACAGGTAATGCATTCAACCATACAAGTCAATGAAGCCCAGCTTTCTAATCACTATGTGGTTAGTAAAATATATTAAAAAAAATTTAAAAAATGGTAACATTGAAAAATTATTATGCATCAGAGGAACCATCCAGTTCCAGCAAAATGTAGACAAAAAAAAAGTAGAAAAATTATAAAATAAATAAAATAAAAAATAAAGTTTATTATTATGAGCAAGTGCTAAAATTAGCGCTGTATCTTCCCAAAATATGAGCATATCTCCACAACATACATATAATAGAACAGCATGTTAACACATATCAGTAGCTTTATTATCAAGGCTTACACTTACTTGTTATTCCTGACACATTAGCTGCCTTTCCTTGTGTCTTATTGTCTCCCACTACAGCATACACAGAAAAGGTGTATTGGGTTCCTGGAGTAAGGCCAGGGATGGTCAGCGATTCTGCATAAGAAGTTCGGTGATTTGTAGAAGTTGTATCCTCCCAAAAATCTATTCGATAAAATGATATGCCGCCAAGGGGTTTGATCCATGTCAGAAATGCTTCAGTAGTAGTCATCGAACTTATAGTTAGATTCTGGACAACATCAGGCACTGAAAACAAAAAAGATTATAAGAAAGTTTCTACCAAAAATACACATATAGATATTCTTCACATACATTATCAATACAAACCTGTGAATGCAGATATCTCATATATATCACCAGGTATATTTTCTCCTGCAACTGCAGAGATTTTGAAGCTATATTGGGTGCCAGGTGTGAGTGGTCTGAGTTCTTGAATAGGCAAGAAATCAAAGGTTGTGTTCAGAATCTGCGAAAAATCTCCTATGACTTCAATCTTGTAGTAAGTATAGTTGCCAACTGGGGGATTCCATATCAAACCCACAGATGTAGTAGATACGTTTCCAAGTTGGACATCCCTAATGATATCAGGTCCTGTATACAAAGACACAATTAAATCTTCAGATTGCTTCATCTTATTTGTCCAATTGTGTGTTTCTCATAGTGTGAGAAGTAAATAATTGTTTGGGATGAAATAAAATGTACCTAAGACAAATTGTGCACAATGTTGATACATAAGCACAAAGCAATAAGAACTTACTTGTATACAATGATATTTGTCCTCCATAACCATGCAGATATGTGTTTCCTGTGGAAGCTGATAAGTGAATTACGTACAAGTTTCCAGGAGTCAAAGTCTCAATTAGCAATTCCTCAGATGATAATGTTTGATTTGTGAATTGAACGCCGTTAACCTTTATGGTGTAGGATTTCTGTGTTATGTTTAGTGACTTCCAAACCAGCCGTACTGAGGTGGTGTTTATGTCAGTGGCGCTCAGAGTATCTGACACTGTAGATGAGAAAAGTAAGTTGTGATGTGATGGCTGCTCTCAGGTTATACACTGAAGGTGGCCTCTTAACACATATATATAAACTGAAGAAGTTGGGAAAGTTACAGATCCACTTTAAAAAAGGAACTTTTCAATTCTTTTGCATTATTATCATTTTCCACCTCTCGTGAAAGGTTATTTCACTAATTTTCCTTACAGTAATGATTTAAATGATGCTCTTACAAGCTACATCTTAGTTCTATTCAAAATGTTTGTTTTTGTTATTTTTTTTCACTTTAGTAAAACAACTTATTTGAAGCGTTATTGTAATTCAAGAACAAGGAGAGACAATTGAACCAACAGCATGCAGGTCAACAAACTATGTAGTGAGTTAGTAGCGAAATACTAACATAGGACAGAGACATCGCTGCTGTTGCCCTGCCGTGGCAGATCTTCCTCTCCAGCCAGTGCAGAGATTCTCACGGTATACTGGATATCACTGGTCAGGTTAGTAATAGTCACCCATTCTGAGGTCACTGTGAACGTCTGTGGAGGCTCTCCCAAAACCTCTACGAGGTAAGCACTTCTGTTGCCCTCTGGTTGTAACCAACTTACATACAATGAACTCATGTTAACTTTGAAGATATCGAGAATTATCACATTTCCAGGAGCTGAGAAAAAGAGTTAAAAAGATAAACAACATTCTTTTTTAATCTTTAACACTTGAAAGTTTAAACATCAGGCTTACGTCATTTATTTCAAAATAAATTCAAATATAAATTTACGTTTGTCGTGTGTGTTTTCTGATTGCGTTAAAATGATTTATGCATACTGCATGCACATAGCCAAGCTACCAAGGAGGAAAAATACAGACTGTTTACACTTTTCTTCTCTGATCTCCGTCTTACAGCTAAATGAGAGGCGTTTTAATTAGAAAGGATGCAGATTTGGTCATTCCACAGCTGATTTATTACTTTTGTCAGACAGCACAGGCAGGTGTTCTGGACACGCGCACACCATGCTGCATGTACAGATATTGAGGGGTGCGTTTCCACAATCCCAATCCATTCTGTACTAGCAGCATTGTTCAGTCAAAGGACTCAGACACATCTGTGCTTTAGGAACGCTTACTATCAAAACAGTCTAACATGATGTCAAACTAAGAGGAAAAGGATTTGTTCTCCTTGCAGAGTATTGCACAAAAATGCAATCTGCAGGCTGAGGAGAAGATGATGAGTTCCAAGTAAAGGTGAGAATTCAGTAGGCAGATGGGAGCATGAAGATCCTTGTATTTCCCTCCGTGAAGAAAAACATTAGCAGCAATTTTCTAACGATTATAACTAAATATAAAAAGTAGAAATTTAGATATCTTCTATACGGCTTACATTAAGTATTAATTGTAATTCAAAATTATTAACCCCTTAACGTCCATTGCCGGGTCAGGCACGTCATGCAAAACGGTCACTTAACGACCTATGACGTGCCTGACACGTCATGAGTCTTAAACAAGCTTAGAAAGTGATCAACGATCACTTTCTTCTCTTAAACGGTGTTGCTGTAATGCCTTGATGTAGAGGCATTCAGCAACACCGAGATTGGTATCATGGACCATGTCTGGCCCCTCCCTGTGGGCGTCAACATCCGCCATACACTGTATGGCGGCGGACACCCGTTTTAAAAGTTTAGGAGGCGATCAACGATCACCTCCTAAACTTCAATGGTGTTGCTGAAATGCCTCGATCACAAGGCATTTAGCAACAATGAACACTCACCTCAGGACGCGCTGTGATAGTTCACTGTGATTAGTAAAATATATTAAAAAAAATAAAAAAATGGTAACATTTAAAAATTATTATGCATCAGAGGAACCATCCAGTTCCAGCAAAATGTAGACAAAAAAAAGTAGAAAAATAATAAAATAAAATAAAAAAATAAAGTTTATTATTATGAGCAAGTGCTAAAATTAGCGCTGTATCTTCCCAAAATATGAGCAAATCTCTACAACATACATATAATAGAACAGCATGTTAACACATATCAGTAGCTTTATTATCAAGGCTTACACTTACTTGTTATTCCTGACACATTAGCTGCCTTTCCTTGTGTCTTATTGTCTCCCACTACAGCATACACAGAAAAGGTGTATTGGGTTCCTGGAGTAAGGCCAGGGATGGTCAGCGATTCTGCATAAGAAGTTCGGTGATTTGTAGAAGTTGTATCCTCCCAAAAATCTATTCGATAAAATGATATGCCGCCAAGGGGTTTGATCCATGTCAGAAATGCTTCAGTAGTAGTGATCGAACTTATAGTTAGATTCTGGACAACATCAGGCACTGAAAACAAAAAAGATTATAAGAAAGTTTCTACCAAAAATACACATATAGATATTCTTCACATACATTATCAATACAAACCTGTGAATGCAGATATCTCATATATATCACCAGGTATATTTTCTCCTGCAACTGCAGAGATTTTGAAGCTATATTGGGTGCCAGGTGTGAGTGGTCTGAGTTCTTGAATAGGCAAGAAATCAAAGGTTGTGTTCAGAATCTGCGAAAAATCTCCTATGACTTCAATCTTGTAGTAAGTATAGTTGCCAACTGGGGGATTCCATATCAGACCCACAGATGTAGTAGATACGTTTCCAAGTTGGACATCCCTAATGATATCGGGTCCTGTATACAAAGACACAATTAAATCTTCAGATTGCTTCATCTTATTTGTCCAATTGTGTGTTTCTCATAGTGTGAGAAGTAAATAATTGTTTGGGATGAAATAAAATGTACCTAAGACAAATTGTGCACAATGTTGATACATAAGCACAAAGCAATAAGCACTTACTTGTATACAATGATATTTGTCCTCCATAACCATGCAGATATGTGTTTCCTGTGGAAGCTGATAAGTGAATTACGTACAAGTTTCCAGGAGTCAAAGTCTCAATTAGCAATTCCTCAGATGATAATGTTTGATTTGTGAATTGAACGCCGTTAACCTTTATGGTGTAGGATTTCTGTGTTATGTTTAGTGACTTCCAAACCAGCCGTACTGAGGTGGTGTTTATGTCAGTGGCGCTCAGAGTATCTGACACTGTAGATGAGAAAAGTAAGTTGTGATGTGATGGCTGCTCTCAGGTTATACACTGAAGGTGGCCTCTTAACACATATATATAAACTGAAGAAGTTGGGAAAGTTGCAGATCCACTTTAAAAAAGGAACTTTTCAATTCTTTTGCATTATTATCATTTTCCACCTCTCGTGAAAGGTTATTTCACTAATTTTCCTTACAGTAATGATTTAAATGATGCTCTTACAAGCTACATCTTAGTTCTATTCAAAATGTTTGTTTTTGTTATTTTTTTTCACTTTAGTAAAACAACTTATTTGAAGCGTTATTGTAATTCAAGAACAAGGAGAGACAATTGAACCAACAGCATGCAGGTCAACAAACTATGTAGTGAGTTAGTAGCGAAATACTAACATAGGACGGAGACATCGCTGCTGTTGCCCTGCCGTGGCAGATCTTTCTCTCCAGCCAGTGCAGAGATTCTCACGGTATACTGGATATCACTGGTCAGGTTAGTAATAGTCACCCATTCTGAGGTCACTGTGAACGTCTGTGGAGGCTCTCCCAAAACCTCTACGAGGTAAGCACTTCTGTTGCCCTCTGGTTGTAACCAACTTACATACAATGAACTCATGTTAACTTTGAAGATATCGAGAATTATCACATTTCCAGGAGCTGAGAAAAAGAGTTAAAAAGATAAACAACATTCTTTTTTAATCTTTAACACTTGAAAGTTTAACCATCAGGCTTACGTCATTTATTTCAAAATAAATTCAAATATAAATTTACGTTTGTCGTGTGTGTTTTCTGTTTGCGTTAAAATGATTTATGCATAGTGCATGCACATAGCCAAGCTACCAAGGAGGAAAAATACAGACTGTTTACACTTTTCTTCTCTGATCTCCGTCTTACAGCTAAATGAGAGGCATTTTAATTAGAAAGGATGCAGATTTGGTCATTCCACAGCTGATTTATTACTTTTGTCAGACAGCACAGGCAGGTGTTCTGGACACGCGCACACCATGCTGCATGTACAGATATTGAGGGGTGCGTTTCCACAATCCCAATCCATTCTGTACTAGCAGCATTGTTCAGTCAAAGGACTCAGACACATCTGTGCTTTAGGAACGCTTACTATCAAAACAGTCTAACATGATGTCAAACTAAGAGGAAAAGGATTTGTTCTCCTTGCAGAGTATTGCACAAAAATGCAATCTGCAGGCTGAGGAGAAGATGATGAGTTCCAAGTAAAGGTGAGAATTCAGTAGGCAGATGGGAGCATGAAGATCATTATATTTCCCTCCGTGAAGAAAAACATTAGCAGCAATTTTCTAACGATTATAACTAAATATAAAACGTAGAAATGTAGATATCTTCTATACAGCTTACATTAAGTATTAATTGTAATTCAAAATTATTTACCCCTTAACGTCCATCGCCGGGTCAGGCACGTCATGCAAAACGGTCACTTAACGACCTATGACGTGCCTGACACGTCATGAGTCTTAACCCCTTAATGACAAAGCCCGTACATGTACGGGCTCAAAATGCATTGTTTTAAATGGGTTTAGGACTGCACATTGTCCTTAAGGGGTTAAACAAGCTTAGAAAGTGATCAACGATCACTTTCTTCGCTTAAACGGTGTTGCTGTAATGCCTCGATGTACAGGCATTCAGCAACACCGAGATTGGCATCATGGACCATGTCTGGCCCCTCCCTGTGGGCGTCAACATCCGCCATACACTGTATGGCGGCGGACACCAGTTTTAAAAGTTTAGGAGGCGATCAACGATCACCTCCTAAACTTCAATGGTGTTGCTGAAATGCCTCGATCATGAGACATTTATCAACACCGAACACTCACCTCAGGATGCGCTGTGATCGCTCCGGAGAGCGGTCACAACCGCCACTGCGAGTGACTTCGCCAACCGCAAGATGGCGGCAGCCTTGTTAAAAAAATTATAAAGTTGAAAAAGTTTGCTATCTGGTCTCCAGACCCTCTAGAGAACACTGGCTCCACTTGCAGGTTGAATACAGGTAATGCATTCAACCATACAAGTCAATGAAGCCCAGCTTTCTAATCACTATGTGGTTAGTAAAATATATTAAAAAAAATTTAAAAAATGGTAACATTGAAAAATTATTATGCATCAGAGGAACCATCCAGTTCCAGCAAAATGTAGACAAAAAAAAAGTAGAAAAATTATAAAATAAATAAAATAAAAAATAAAGTTTATTATTATGAGCAAGTGCTAAAATTAGCGCTGTATCTTCCCAAAATATGAGCATATCTCCACAACATACATATAATAGAACAGCATGTTAACACATATCAGTAGCTTTATTATCAAGGCTTACACTTACTTGTTATTCCTGACACATTAGCTGCCTTTCCTTGTGTCTTATTGTCTCCCACTACAGCATACACAGAAAAGGTGTATTGGGTTCCTGGAGTAAGGCCAGGGATGGTCAGCGATTCTGCATAAGAAGTTCGGTGATTTGTAGAAGTTGTATCCTCCCAAAAATCTATTCGATAAAATGATATGCCGCCAAGGGGTTTGATCCATGTCAGAAATGCTTCAGTAGTAGTCATCGAACTTATAGTTAGATTCTGGACAACATCAGGCACTGAAAACAAAAAAGATTATAAGAAAGTTTCTACCAAAAATACACATATAGATATTCTTCACATACATTATCAATACAAACCTGTGAATGCAGATATCTCATATATATCACCAGGTATATTTTCTCCTGCAACTGCAGAGATTTTGAAGCTATATTGGGTGCCAGGTGTGAGTGGTCTGAGTTCTTGAATAGGCAAGAAATCAAAGGTTGTGTTCAGAATCTGCGAAAAATCTCCTATGACTTCAATCTTGTAGTAAGTATAGTTGCCAACTGGGGGATTCCATATCAAACCCACAGATGTAGTAGATACGTTTCCAAGTTGGACATCCCTAATGATATCAGGTCCTGTATACAAAGACACAATTAAATCTTCAGATTGCTTCATCTTATTTGTCCAATTGTGTGTTTCTCATAGTGTGAGAAGTAAATAATTGTTTGGGATGAAATAAAATGTACCTAAGACAAATTGTGCACAATGTTGATACATAAGCACAAAGCAATAAGAACTTACTTGTATACAATGATATTTGTCCTCCATAACCATGCAGATATGTGTTTCCTGTGGAAGCTGATAAGTGAATTACGTACAAGTTTCCAGGAGTCAAAGTCTCAATTAGCAATTCCTCAGATGATAATGTTTGATTTGTGAATTGAACGCCGTTAACCTTTATGGTGTAGGATTTCTGTGTTATGTTTAGTGACTTCCAAACCAGCCGTACTGAGGTGGTGTTTATGTCAGTGGCGCTCAGAGTATCTGACACTGTAGATGAGAAAAGTAAGTTGTGATGTGATGGCTGCTCTCAGGTTATACACTGAAGGTGGCCTCTTAACACATATATATAAACTGAAGAAGTTGGGAAAGTTACAGATCCACTTTAAAAAAGGAACTTTTCAATTCTTTTGCATTATTATCATTTTCCACCTCTCGTGAAAGGTTATTTCACTAATTTTCCTTACAGTAATGATTTAAATGATGCTCTTACAAGCTACATCTTAGTTCTATTCAAAATGTTTGTTTTTGTTATTTTTTTTCACTTTAGTAAAACAACTTATTTGAAGCGTTATTGTAATTCAAGAACAAGGAGAGACAATTGAACCAACAGCATGCAGGTCAACAAACTATGTAGTGAGTTAGTAGCGAAATACTAACATAGGACAGAGACATCGCTGCTGTTGCCCTGCCGTGGCAGATCTTCCTCTCCAGCCAGTGCAGAGATTCTCACGGTATACTGGATATCACTGGTCAGGTTAGTAATAGTCACCCATTCTGAGGTCACTGTGAACGTCTGTGGAGGCTCTCCCAAAACCTCTACGAGGTAAGCACTTCTGTTGCCCTCTGGTTGTAACCAACTTACATACAATGAACTCATGTTAACTTTGAAGATATCGAGAATTATCACATTTCCAGGAGCTGAGAAAAAGAGTTAAAAAGATAAACAACATTCTTTTTTAATCTTTAACACTTGAAAGTTTAAACATCAGGCTTACGTCATTTATTTCAAAATAAATTCAAATATAAATTTACGTTTGTCGTGTGTGTTTTCTGATTGCGTTAAAATGATTTATGCATACTGCATGCACATAGCCAAGCTACCAAGGAGGAAAAATACAGACTGTTTACACTTTTCTTCTCTGATCTCCGTCTTACAGCTAAATGAGAGGCGTTTTAATTAGAAAGGATGCAGATTTGGTCATTCCACAGCTGATTTATTACTTTTGTCAGACAGCACAGGCAGGTGTTCTGGACACGCGCACACCATGCTGCATGTACAGATATTGAGGGGTGCGTTTCCACAATCCCAATCCATTCTGTACTAGCAGCATTGTTCAGTCAAAGGACTCAGACACATCTGTGCTTTAGGAACGCTTACTATCAAAACAGTCTAACATGATGTCAAACTAAGAGGAAAAGGATTTGTTCTCCTTGCAGAGTATTGCACAAAAATGCAATCTGCAGGCTGAGGAGAAGATGATGAGTTCCAAGTAAAGGTGAGAATTCAGTAGGCAGATGGGAGCATGAAGATCCTTGTATTTCCCTCCGTGAAGAAAAACATTAGCAGCAATTTTCTAACGATTATAACTAAATATAAAAAGTAGAAATTTAGATATCTTCTATACGGCTTACATTAAGTATTAATTGTAATTCAAAATTATTAACCCCTTAACGTCCATTGCCGGGTCAGGCACGTCATGCAAAACGGTCACTTAACGACCTATGACGTGCCTGACACGTCATGAGTCTTAAACAAGCTTAGAAAGTGATCAACGATCACTTTCTTCTCTTAAACGGTGTTGCTGTAATGCCTTGATGTAGAGGCATTCAGCAACACCGAGATTGGTATCATGGACCATGTCTGGCCCCTCCCTGTGGGCGTCAACATCCGCCATACACTGTATGGCGGCGGACACCCGTTTTAAAAGTTTAGGAGGCGATCAACGATCACCTCCTAAACTTCAATGGTGTTGCTGAAATGCCTCGATCACAAGGCATTTAGCAACAATGAACACTCACCTCAGGACGCGCTGTGATAGTTCACTGTGATTAGTAAAATATATTAAAAAAAATAAAAAAATGGTAACATTTAAAAATTATTATGCATCAGAGGAACCATCCAGTTCCAGCAAAATGTAGACAAAAAAAAGTAGAAAAATAATAAAATAAAATAAAAAAATAAAGTTTATTATTATGAGCAAGTGCTAAAATTAGCGCTGTATCTTCCCAAAATATGAGCAAATCTCTACAACATACATATAATAGAACAGCATGTTAACACATATCAGTAGCTTTATTATCAAGGCTTACACTTACTTGTTATTCCTGACACATTAGCTGCCTTTCCTTGTGTCTTATTGTCTCCCACTACAGCATACACAGAAAAGGTGTATTGGGTTCCTGGAGTAAGGCCAGGGATGGTCAGCGATTCTGCATAAGAAGTTCGGTGATTTGTAGAAGTTGTATCCTCCCAAAAATCTATTCGATAAAATGATATGCCGCCAAGGGGTTTGATCCATGTCAGAAATGCTTCAGTAGTAGTGATCGAACTTATAGTTAGATTCTGGACAACATCAGGCACTGAAAACAAAAAAGATTATAAGAAAGTTTCTACCAAAAATACACATATAGATATTCTTCACATACATTATCAATACAAACCTGTGAATGCAGATATCTCATATATATCACCAGGTATATTTTCTCCTGCAACTGCAGAGATTTTGAAGCTATATTGGGTGCCAGGTGTGAGTGGTCTGAGTTCTTGAATAGGCAAGAAATCAAAGGTTGTGTTCAGAATCTGCGAAAAATCTCCTATGACTTCAATCTTGTAGTAAGTATAGTTGCCAACTGGGGGATTCCATATCAGACCCACAGATGTAGTAGATACGTTTCCAAGTTGGACATCCCTAATGATATCGGGTCCTGTATACAAAGACACAATTAAATCTTCAGATTGCTTCATCTTATTTGTCCAATTGTGTGTTTCTCATAGTGTGAGAAGTAAATAATTGTTTGGGATGAAATAAAATGTACCTAAGACAAATTGTGCACAATGTTGATACATAAGCACAAAGCAATAAGCACTTACTTGTATACAATGATATTTGTCCTCCATAACCATGCAGATATGTGTTTCCTGTGGAAGCTGATAAGTGAATTACGTACAAGTTTCCAGGAGTCAAAGTCTCAATTAGCAATTCCTCAGATGATAATGTTTGATTTGTGAATTGAACGCCGTTAACCTTTATGGTGTAGGATTTCTGTGTTATGTTTAGTGACTTCCAAACCAGCCGTACTGAGGTGGTGTTTATGTCAGTGGCGCTCAGAGTATCTGACACTGTAGATGAGAAAAGTAAGTTGTGATGTGATGGCTGCTCTCAGGTTATGCACTGAAGGTGGCCTCTTAACACATATATATAAACTGAAGAAGTTGGGAAAGTTACAGATCCACTTTAAAAAAGGAACTTTTCAATTCTTTTGCATTATTATCATTTTCCACCTCTCGTGAAAGGTTATTTCACTAATTTTCCTTACAGTAATGATTTAAATGATGCTCTTACAAGCTACATCTTAGTTCTATTCAAAATGTTTGTTTTTGTTATTTTTTTTCACTTTAGTAAAACAACTTATTTGAAGCGTTATTGTAATTCAAGAACAAGGAGAGACAATTGAACCAACAGCATGCAGGTCAACAAACTATGTAGTGAGTTAGTAGCGAAATACTAACATAGGACGGAGACATCGCTGCTGTTGCCCTGCCGTGGCAGATCTTCCTCTCCAGCCAGTGCAGAAATTCTCACGGTATACTGGATATCACTGGTCAGGTTAGTAATAGTCACCCATTCTGAGGTCACTGTGAACGTCTGTGGAGGCTCTCCCAAAACCTCTACGAGGTAAGCACTTCTGTTGCCCTCTGGTTGTAACCAACTTACATACAATGAACTCATGTTAACTTTGAAGATATCGAGAATTATCACATTTCCAGGAGCTGAGAAAAAGAGTTAAAAAGATAAACAACATTCTTTTTTAATCTTTAACACTTGAAAGTTTAAACATCAGGCTTACGTCATTTATTTCAAAATAAATTCAAATATAAATTTACGTTTGTCGTGTGTGTTTTCTGATTGCGTTAAATTGATTTATGCATACTGCATGCACATAGCCAAGCTACCAAGGAGGAAAAATACAGACTGTTTACACTTTTCTTCTCTGATCTCTGTCTTACAGCTAAATGAGAGGCGTTTTAATTAGAAAGGATGCAGATTTGGTCATTCCACAGCTGATTTATTACTTTTGTCAGACAGCACAGGCAGGTGTTCTGGACACGCGCACACCATGCTGCATGTACAGATATTGAGGGGTGCGTTTCCACGATCCCAATCCATTCTGTACTAGCAGCATTGTTCAGTCAAAGGACTCAGACACATCTGTGCTTTAGGAACGCTTACTATCAAAACAGTCTAACATGATGTCAAACTAAGAGGAAAAGGATTTGTTCTCCTTGCAGAGTATTGCACAAAAATGCAATCTGCAGGCTGAGGAGAAGATGATGAGTTCCAAGTAAAGGTGAGAATTCAGTAGGCAGATGGGAGCATGAAGATCCTTGTATTTCCCTCCGTGAAGAAAAACATTAGCAGCAATTTTCTAACGATTATAACTAAATATAAAAAGTAGAAATTTAGATATCTTCTATACGGCTTACATTAAGTATTAATTGTAATTCAAAATTATTAACCCCTTAACGTCCATTGCCGGGTCAGGCACGTCATGCAAAACGGTCACTTAACGACCTATGACGTGCCTGACACGTCATGAGTCTTAAACAAGCTTAGAAAGTGATCAACGATCACTTTCTTCTCTTAAACGGTGTTGCTGTAATGCCTTGATGTAGAGGCATTCAGCAACACCGAGATTGGTATCATGGACCATGTCTGGCCCCTCCCTCTGGACGTCAACATCCGCCATACACTGTATGGCGGCGGACACCCGTTTTAAAAGTTTAGGAGGCGATCAACGATCACCTCCTAAACTTCAATGGTGTTGCTGAAATGCCTCGATCACAAGGCATTTAGCAACAATGAACACTCACCTCAGGACGCGCTGTGATAGTTCACTGTGATTAGTAAAATATATTAAAAAAAATAAAAAAATGGTAACATTTAAAAATTATTATGCATCAGAGGAACCATCCAGTTCCAGCAAAATGTAGACAAAAAAAGTAGAAAAATAATAAAATAAAATAAAAAAATAAAGTTTATTATTATGGCAAGTGCTAAAATTAGCGCTGTATCTTCCCAAAATATGAGCAAATCTCTACAACATACATATAATAGAACAGCATGTTAACACATATCAGTAGCTTTATTATCAAGGCTTACACTTACTTGTTATTCCTGACACATTAGCTGCCTTTCCTTGTGTCTTATTGTCTCCCACTACAGCATACACAGAAAAGGTGTATTGGGTTCCTGGAGTAAGGCCAGGGATGGTCAGCGATTCTGCATAAGAAGTTCGGTGATTTGTAGAAGTTGTATCCTCCCAAAAATCTATTCGATAAAATGATATGCCGCCAAGGGGTTTGATCCATGTCAGAAATGCTTCAGTAGTAGTGATCGAACTTATAGTTAGATTCTGGACAACATCAGGCACTGAAAACAAAAAAGATTATAAGAAAGTTTCTACCAAAAATACACATATAGATATTCTTCACATACATTATCAATACAAACCTGTGAATGCAGATATCTCATATATATCACCAGGTATATTTTCTCCTGCAACTGCAGAGATTTTGAAGCTATATTGGGTGCCAGGTGTGAGTGGTCTGAGTTCTTGAATAGGCAAGAAATCAAAGGTTGTGTTCAGAATCTGCGAAAAATCTCCTATGACTTCAATCTTGTAGTAAGTATAGTTGCCAACTGGGGGATTCCATATCAGACCCACAGATGTAGTAGATACGTTTCCAAGTTGGACATCCCTAATGATATCGGGTCCTGTATACAAAGACACAATTAAATCTTCAGATTGCTTCATCTTATTTGTCCAATTGTGTGTTTCTCATAGTGTGAGAAGTAAATAATTGTTTGGGATGAAATAAAATGTACCTAAGACAAATTGTGCACAATGTTGATACATAAGCACAAAGCAATAAGCACTTACTTGTATACAATGATATTTGTCCTCCATAACCATGCAGATATGTGTTTCCTGTGGAAGCTGATAAGTGAATTACGTACAAGTTTCCAGGAGTCAAAGTCTCAATTAGCAATTCCTCAGATGATAATGTTTGATTTGTGAATTGAACGCCGTTAACCTTTATGGTGTAGGATTTCTGTGTTATGTTTAGTGACTTCCAAACCAGCCGTACTGAGGTGGTGTTTATGTCAGTGGCGCTCAGAGTATCTGACACTGTAGATGAGAAAAGTAAGTTGTGATGTGATGGCTGCTCTCAGGTTATGCACTGAAGGTGGCCTCTTAACACATATATATAAACTGAAGAAGTTGGGAAAGTTACAGATCCACTTTAAAAAAGGAACTTTTCAATTCTTTTGCATTATTATCATTTTCCACCTCTCGTGAAAGGTTATTTCACTAATTTTCCTTACAGTAATGATTTAAATGATGCTCTTACAAGCTACATCTTAGTTCTATTCAAAATGTTTGTTTTTGTTATTTTTTTTCACTTTAGTAAAACAACTTATTTGAAGCGTTATTGTAATTCAAGAACAAGGAGAGACAATTGAACCAACAGCATGCAGGTCAACAAACTATGTAGTGAGTTAGTAGCGAAATACTAACATAGGACGGAGACATCGCTGCTGTTGCCCTGCCGTGGCAGATCTTTCTCTCCAGCCAGTGCAGAGATTCTCACGGTATACTGGATATCACTGGTCAGGTTAGTAATAGTCACCCATTCTGAGGTCACTGTGAACGTCTGTGGAGGCTCTCCCAAAACCTCTACGAGGTAAGCACTTCTGTTGCCCTCTGGTTGTAACCAACTTACATACAATGAACTCATGTTAACTTTGAAGATATCGAGAATTATCACATTTCCAGGAGCTGAGAAAAAGAGTTAAAAAGATAAACAACATTCTTTTTTAATCTTTAACACTTGAAAGTTTAACCATCAGGCTTACGTCATTTATTTCAAAATAAATTCAAATATAAATTTACGTTTGTCGTGTGTGTTTTCTGTTTGCGTTAAAATGATTTATGCATAGTGCATGCACATAGCCAAGCTACCAAGGAGGAAAAATACAGACTGTTTACACTTTTCTTCTCTGATCTCCGTCTTACAGCTAAATGAGAGGCATTTTAATTAGAAAGGATGCAGATTTGGTCATTCCACAGCTGATTTATTACTTTTGTCAGACAGCACAGGCAGGTGTTCTGGACACGCGCACACCATGCTGCATGTACAGATATTGAGGGGTGCGTTTCCACAATCCCAATCCATTCTGTACTAGCAGCATTGTTCAGTCAAAGGACTCAGACACATCTGTGCTTTAGGAACGCTTACTATCAAAACAGTCTAACATGATGTCAAACTAAGAGGAAAAGGATTTGTTCTCCTTGCAGAGTATTGCACAAAAATGCAATCTGCAGGCTGAGGAGAAGATGATGAGTTCCAAGTAAAGGTGAGAATTCAGTAGGCAGATGGGAGCATGAAGATCATTATATTTCCCTCCGTGAAGAAAAACATTAGCAGCAATTTTCTAACGATTATAACTAAATATAAAACGTAGAAATGTAGATATCTTCTATACAGCTTACATTAAGTATTAATTGTAATTCAAAATTATTTACCCCTTAACGTCCATCGCCGGGTCAGGCACGTCATGCAAAACGGTCACTTAACGACCTATGACGTGCCTGACACGTCATGAGTCTTAACCCCTTAATGACAAAGCCCGTACATGTACGGGCTCAAAATGCATTGTTTTAAATGGGTTTAGGACTGCACATTGTCCTTAAGGGGTTAAACAAGCTTACTTTCTTCGCTTAAACGGTGTTGCTGTAATGCCTCGATGTACAGGCATTCAGCAACACCGAGATTGGCATCATGGACCATGTCTGGCCCCTCCCTGTGGGCGTCAACATCCGCCATACACTGTATGGCGGCGGACACCCGTTTTAAAAGTTTAGGAGGCGATCAACGATAACCTCCTAAACTTCAATGGTGTTGCTGAAATGCCTCGATCATGAGGCATTTTGCAACACCGAACACTCACCTCAGGATGCGCTGTGATCGCTCCGGAGAGCGGTCACAATCGCCACTGCGAGTGACTTCGCCAACCGCAAGATGGCGGCAGCCTTGTTAAAAAAATTATAAAGTTGAAAAAGTTTGCTATCTGGTCTCCAGACACTCTAGAGAACACTGGCTCCACTTGCAGGTTGAATACAGGTAATGCATTCAACCATACAAGTCAATGAAGCCCAGCTTTCTAATCACTATGTGGTTAGTAAAATATATTAAAAACATTTTAAAAAATGGTAACATTGAAAAATTATTATGCATCAGAGGAACCATCCACTTCCAGCAAAATGTAGACAAAAAAAAAGTAGAAAAATTATAAAATAAATAAAATAAAAAATAAAGTTTATTATTATGAGCAAGTGCTAAAATTAGCGCTGTATCTTCCCAAAATATGAGCATATCTCCACAACATACATATAATAGAACAGCATGTTAACACATATCAGTAGCTTTATTATCAAGGCTTACACTTACTTGTTATTCCTGACACATTAGCTGCCTTTCCTTGTGTCTTATTGTCTCCCACTACAGCATACACAGAAAAGGTGTATTGGGTTCCTGGAGTAAGGCCAGGGATGGTCAGCGATTCTGCATAAGAAGTTCGGTGATTTGTAGAAGTTGTATCCTCCCAAAAATCTATTCGATAAAATGATATGCCGCCAAGGGGTTTGATCCATGTCAGAAATGCTTCAGTAGTAGTGATCGAACTTATAGTTAGATTCTGGACAACATCAGGCACTGAAAACAAAAAAGATTATAAGAAAGTTTCTACCAAAAATACACATATAGATATTCTTCACATACATTATCAATACAAACCTGTGAATGCAGATATCTCATATATATCACCAGGTATATTTTCTCCTGCAACTGCAGAGATTTTGAAGCTATATTGGGTGCCAGGTGTGAGTGGTCTGAGTTCTTGAATAGGCAAGAAATCAAAGGTTGTGTTCAGAATCTGCGAAAAATCTCCTATGACTTCAATCTTGTAGTAAGTATAGTTGCCAACTGGGGGATTCCATATCAAACCCACAGATGTAGTAGATACGTTTCCAAGTTGGACATCCCTAATGATATCAGGTCCTGTATACAAAGACACAATTAAATCTTCAGATTGCTTCATCTTATTTGTCCAATTGTGTGTTTCTCATAGTGTGAGAAGTAAATAATTGTTTGGGATGAAATAAAATGTACCTAAGACAAATTGTGCACAATGTTGATACATAAGCACAAAGCAATAAGAACTTACTTGTATACAATGATATTTGTCCTCCATAACCATGCAGATATGTGTTTCCTGTGGAAGCTGATAAGTGAATTACGTACAAGTTTCCAGGAGTCAAAGTCTCAATTAGCAATTCCTCAGATGATAATGTTTGATTTGTGAATTGAACGCCGTTAACCTTTATGGTGTAGGATTTCTGTGTTATGTTTAGTGACTTCCAAACCAGCCGTACTGAGGTGGTGTTTATGTCAGTGGCGCTCAGAGTATCTGACACTGTAGATGAGAAAAGTAAGTTGTGATGTGATGGCTGCTCTCAGGTTATACACTGAAGGTGGCCTCTTAACACATATATATAAACTGAAGAAGTTGGGAAAGTTACAGATCCACTTTAAAAAAGGAACTTTTCAATTCTTTTGCATTATTATCATTTTCCACCTCTCGTGAAAGGTTATTTCACTAATTTTCCTTACAGTAATGATTTAAATGATGCTCTTACAAGCTACATCTTAGTTCTATTCAAAATGTTTGTTTTTGTTATTTTTTTCACTTTAGTAAAACAACTTATTTGAAGCGTTATTGTAATTCAAGAACAAGGAGAGACAATTGAACCAACAGCATGCAGGTCAACAAACTATGTAGTGAGTTAGTAGCGAAATACTAACATAGGACAGAGACATCGCTGCTGTTGCCCTGCCGTGGCAGATCTTCCTCTCCAGCCAGTGCAGAGATTCTCACGGTATACTGGATATTACTGGTCAGGTTAGTAATAGTCACCCATTCTGAGGTCACTGTGAACGTCTGTGGAGGCTCTCCCAAAACCTCTACGAGGTAAGCACTTCTGTTGCCCTCTGGTTGTAACCAACTTACATACAATGAACTCATGTTAACTTTGAAGATATCGAGAATTATCACATTTCCAGGAGCTGAGAAAAAGAGTTAAAAAGATAAACAACATTCTTTTTTAATCTTTAACACTTGAAAGTTTAAACATCAGGCTTACGTCATTTATTTCAAAATAAATTCAAATATAAATTTACGTTTGTCGTGTGTGTTTTCTGATTGCGTTAAAATGATTTATGCATAATGCATGCACATAGCCAAGCTACCAAGGAGGAAAAATACAGACTGTTTACACTTTTCTTCTCTGATCTCCGTCTTACAGCTAAATGAGAGGCGTTTTAATTAGAAAGGATGCAGATTTGGTCATTCCACAGCTGATTTATTACTTTTGTCAGACAGCACAGGCAGGTGTTCTGGACACGCGCACACCATGCTGCATGTACAGATATTGAGGGGTGCGTTTCCACAATCCCAATCCATTCTGTACTAGCAGCATTGTTCAGTCAAAGGACTCAGACACATCTGTGCTTTAGGAACGCTTACTATCAAAACAGTCTAACATGATGTCAAACTAAGAGGAAAAGGATTTGTTCTCCTTGCAGAGTATTGCACAAAAATGCAATCTGCAGGCTGAGGAGAAGATGATGAGTTCCAAGTAAAGGTGAGAATTCAGTAGGCAGATGGGAGCATGAAGATCATTATATTTCCCTCCGTGAAGAAAAACATTAGCAGCAATTTTCTAACGATTATAACTAAATATAAAACGTAGAAATGTAGATATCTTCTATACAGCTTACATTAAGTATTAATTGTAATTCAAAATTATTTACCCCTTAACGTCCATCGCCGGGTCAGGCACGTCATGCAAAACGGTCACTTAACGACCTATGACGTGCCTGACACGTCATGAGTCTTAACCCCTTAATGACAAAGCCCGTACATGTACGGGCTCAAAATGCATTGTTTTAAATGGGTTTAGGACTGCACATTGTCCTTAAGGGGTTAAACAAGCTTAGAAAGTGATCAACGATCACTTTCTTCGCTTAAACGGTGTTGCTGTAATGCCTCGATGTACAGGCATTCAGCAACACCGAGATTGGCATCATGGACCATGTCTGGCCCCTCCCTGTGGGCGTCAACATCCGCCATACACTGTATGGCGGCGGACACCCGTTTTAAAAGTTTAGGAGGCGATCAACGATAACCTCCTAAACTTCAATGGTGTTGCTGAAATGCCTCGATCATGAGGCATTTTGCAACACCGAACACTCACCTCAGGATGCGCTGTGATCGCTCCGGAGAGCGGTCACAATCGCCACTGCGAGTGACTTCGCCAACCGCAAGATGGCGGCAGCCTTGTTAAAAAAATTATAAAGTTGAAAAAGTTTGCTATCTGGTCTCCAGACACTCTAGAGAACACTGGCTCCACTTGCAGGTTGAATACAGGTAATGCATTCAACCATACAAGTCAATGAAGCCCAGCTTTCTAATCACTATGTGGTTAGTAAAATATATTAAAAACATTTTAAAAAATGGTAACATTGAAAAATTATTATGCATCAGAGGAACCATCCAGTTCCAGCAAAATGTAGACAAAAAAAAAGTAGAAAAATTATAAAATAAATAAAATAAAAAATAAAGTTTATTATTATGAGCAAGTGCTAAAATTAGCGCTGTATCTTCCCAAAATATGAGCATATCTCCACAACATACATATAATAGAACAGCATGTTAACACATATCAGTAGCTTTATTATCAAGGCTTACACTTACTTGTTATTCCTGACACATTAGCTGCCTTTCCTTGTGTCTTATTGTCTCCCACTACAGCATACACAGAAAAGGTGTATTGGGTTCCTGGAGTAAGGCCAGGGATGGTCAGCGATTCTGCATAAGAAGTTCGGTGATTTGTAGAAGTTGTATCCTCCCAAAAATCTATTCGATAAAATGATATGCCGCCAAGGGGTTTGATCCATGTCAGAAATGCTTCAGTAGTAGTGATCGAACTTATAGTTAGATTCTGGACAACATCAGGCACTGAAAACAAAAAAGATTATAAGAAAGTTTCTACCAAAAATACACATATAGATATTCTTCACATACATTATCAATACAAACCTGTGAATGCAGATATCTCATATATATCACCAGGTATATTTTCTCCTGCAACTGCAGAGATTTTGAAGCTATATTGGGTGCCAGGTGTGAGTGGTCTGAGTTCTTGAATAGGCAAGAAATCAAAGGTTGTGTTCAGAATCTGCGAAAAATCTCCTATGACTTCAATCTTGTAGTAAGTATAGTTGCCAACTGGGGGATTCCATATCAAACCCACAGATGTAGTAGATACGTTTCCAAGTTGGACATCCCTAATGATATCAGGTCCTGTATACAAAGACACAATTAAATCTTCAGATTGCTTCATCTTATTTGTCCAATTGTGTGTTTCTCATAGTGTGAGAAGTAAATAATTGTTTGGGATGAAATAAAATGTACCTAAGACAAATTGTGCACAATGTTGATACATAAGCACAAAGCAATAAGAACTTACTTGTATACAATGATATTTGTCCTCCATAACCATGCAGATATGTGTTTCCTGTGGAAGCTGATAAGTGAATTACGTACAAGTTTCCAGGAGTCAAAGTCTCAATTAGCAATTCCTCAGATGATAATGTTTGATTTGTGAATTGAACGCCGTTAACCTTTATGGTGTAGGATTTCTGTGTTATGTTTAGTGACTTCCAAACCAGCCGTACTGAGGTGGTGTTTATGTCAGTGGCGCTCAGAGTATCTGACACTGTAGATGAGAAAAGTAAGTTGTGATGTGATGGCTGCTCTCAGGTTATACACTGAAGGTGGCCTCTTAACACATATATATAAACTGAAGAAGTTGGGAAAGTTACAGATCCACTTTAAAAAAGGAACTTTTCAATTCTTTTGCATTATTATCATTTTCCACCTCTCGTGAAAGGTTATTTCACTAATTTTCCTTACAGTAATGATTTAAATGATGCTCTTACAAGCTACATCTTAGTTCTATTCAAAATGTTTGTTTTTGTTATTTTTTTCACTTTAGTAAAACAACTTATTTGAAGCGTTATTGTAATTCAAGAACAAGGAGAGACAATTGAACCAACAGCATGCAGGTCAACAAACTATGTAGTGAGTTAGTAGCGAAATACTAACATAGGACAGAGACATCGCTGCTGTTGCCCTGCCGTGGCAGATCTTCCTCTCCAGCCAGTGCAGAGATTCTCACGGTATACTGGATATTACTGGTCAGGTTAGTAATAGTCACCCATTCTGAGGTCACTGTGAACGTCTGTGGAGGCTCTCCCAAAACCTCTACGAGGTAAGCACTTCTGTTGCCCTCTGGTTGTAACCAACTTACATACAATGAACTCATGTTAACTTTGAAGATATCGAGAATTATCACATTTCCAGGAGCTGAGAAAAAGAGTTAAAAAGATAAACAACATTCTTTTTTAATCTTTAACACTTGAAAGTTTAAACATCAGGCTTACGTCATTTATTTCAAAATAAATTCAAATATAAATTTACGTTTGTCGTGTGTGTTTTCTGATTGCGTTAAAATGATTTATGCATAATGCATGCACATAGCCAAGCTACCAAGGAGGAAAAATACAGACTGTTTACACTTTTCTTCTCTGATCTCCGTCTTACAGCTAAATGAGAGGCGTTTTAATTAGAAAGGATGCAGATTTGGTCATTCCACAGCTGATTTATTACTTTTGTCAGACAGCACAGGCAGGTGTTCTGGACACGCGCACACCATGCTGCATGTACAGATATTGAGGGGTGCGTTTCCACAATCCCAATCCATTCTGTACTAGCAGCATTGTTCAGTCAAAGGACTCAGACACATCTGTGCTTTAGGAACGCTTACTATCAAAACAGTCTAACATGATGTCAAACTAAGAGGAAAAGGATTTGTTCTCCTTGCAGAGTATTGCACAAAAATGCAATCTGCAGGCTGAGGAGAAGATGATGAGTTCCAAGTAAAGGTGAGAATTCAGTAGGCAGATGGGAGCATGAAGATCCTTGTATTTCCCTTCGTGAAGAAAAACATTAGCAGCAATTTTCTAACGATTATAACTAAATATAAAAAGTAGAAATTTAGATATCTTCTATACGGCTTACATTAAGTATTAATTGTAATTCAAAGTTATTAACCCCTTAACGTCCATTGCCGGGTCAGGCACGTCATGCAAAACGGTCACTTAACGACCTATGACGATCAACGATCACTTTCTTCTCTTAAACGGTGTTGCTGTAATGCCTTGATGTAGAGGCATTCAGCAACACCGAGATTGGTATCATGGACCATGTCTGGCCCCTCCCTGTGGACGTCAACATCCGCCATACAGTGTATGGCGGCGGACACCTGTTTTAAAAGTTTAGGAGGCGATCAACGATCACCTCCTAAACTTCAATGGTGTTGCTGAAATGCCTCGATCACAAGGCATTTAGCAACAATGAACACTCACCTCAGGACGCGCTGTGATAGTTCACTGTGATTAGTAAAATATATTAAAAAAAATAAAAAAATGGTAACATTTAAAAATTATTATGCATCAGAGGAACCATCCAGTTCCAGCAAAATGTAGACAAAAAAAGTAGAAAAATAATAAAATAAAATAAAAAAATAAAGTTTATTATTATGAGCAAGTGCTAAAATTAGCGCTGTATCTTCCCAAAATATGAGCAAATCTCTACAACATACATATAATAGAACAGCATGTTAACACATATCAGTAGCTTTATTATCAAGGCTTACACTTACTTGTTATTCCTGACACATTAGCTGCCTTTCCTTGTGTCTTATTGTCTCCCACTACAGCATACACAGAAAAGGTGTATTGGGTTCCTGGAGTAAGGCCAGGGATGGTCAGCGATTCTGCATAAGAAGTTCGGTGATTTGTAGAAGTTGTATCCTCCCAAAAATCTATTCGATAAAATGATATGCCGCCAAGGGGTTTGATCCATGTCAGAAATGCTTCAGTAGTAGTGATCGAACTTATAGTTAGATTCTGGACAACATCAGGCACTGAAAACAAAAAAGATTATAAGAAAGTTTCTACCAAAAATACACATATAGATATTCTTCACATACATTATCAATACAAACCTGTGAATGCAGATATCTCATATATATCACCAGGTATATTTTCTCCTGCAACTGCAGAGATTTTGAAGCTATATTGGGTGCCAGGTGTGAGTGGTCTGAGTTCTTGAATAGGCAAGAAATCAAAGGTTGTGTTCAGAATCTGCGAAAAATCTCCTATGACTTCAATCTTGTAGTAAGTATAGTTGCCAACTGGGGGATTCCATATCAAACCCACAGATGTAGTAGATACGTTTCCAAGTTGGACATCCCTAATGATATCAGGTCCTGTATACAAAGACACAATTAAATCTTCAGATTGCTTCATCTTATTTGTCCAATTGTGTGTTTCTCATAGTGTGAGAAGTAAATAATTGTTTGGGATGAAATAAAATGTACCTAAGACAAATTGTGCACAATGTTGATACATAAGCACAAAGCAATAAGAACTTACTTGTATACAATGATATTTGTCCTCCATAACCATGCAGATATGTGTTTCCTGTGGAAGCTGATAAGTGAATTACGTACAAGTTTCCAGGAGTCAAAGTCTCAATTAGCAATTCCTCAGATGATAATGTTTGATTTGTGAATTGAACGCCGTTAACCTTTATGGTGTAGGATTTCTGTGTTATGTTTAGTGACTTCCAAACCAGCCGTACTGAGGTGGTGTTTATGTCAGTGGCGCTCAGAGTATCTGACACTGTAGATGAGAAAAGTAAGTTGTGATGTGATGGCTGCTCTCAGGTTATACACTGAAGGTGGCCTCTTAACACATATATATAAACTGAAGAAGTTGGGAAAGTTACAGATCCACTTTAAAAAAGGAACTTTTCAATTCTTTTGCATTATTATCATTTTCCACCTCTCGTGAAAGGTTATTTCACTAATTTTCCTTACAGTAATCATTTAAATGATGCTCTTACAAGCTACATCTTAGTTCTATTCAAAATGTTTGTTTTTGTTATTTTTTTCACTTTAGTAAAACAACTTATTTGAAGCGTTATTGTAATTCAAGAACAAGGAGAGACAATTGAACCAACAGCATGCAGGTCAACAAACTATGTAGTGAGTTAGTAGCGAAATACTAACATAGGACAGAGACATCGCTGCTGTTGCCCTGCCGTGGCAGATCTTCCTCTCCAGCCAGTGCAGAGATTCTCACGGTATACTGGATATTACTGGTCAGGTTAGTAATAGTCACCCATTCTGAGGTCACTGTGAACGTCTGTGGAGGCTCTCCCAAAACCTCTACGAGGTAAGCACTTCTGTTGCCCTCTGGTTGTAACCAACTTACATACAATGAACTCATGTTAACTTTGAAGATATCGAGAATTATCACATTTCCAGGAGCTGAGAAAAAGAGTTAAAAAGATAAACAACATTCTTTTTTAATCTTTAACACTTGAAAGTTTAAACATCAGGCTTACGTCATTTATTTCAAAATAAATTCAAATATAAATTTACGTTTGTCGTGTGTGTTTTCTGATTGCGTTAAAATGATTTATGCATAATGCATGCACATAGCCAAGCTACCAAGGAGGAAAAATACAGACTGTTTACACTTTTCTTCTCTGATCTCCGTCTTACAGCTAAATGAGAGGCGTTTTAATTAGAAAGGATGCAGATTTGGTCATTCCACAGCTGATTTATTACTTTTGTCAGACAGCACAGGCAGGTGTTCTGGACACGCGCACACCATGCTGCATGTACAGATATTGAGGGGTGCGTTTCCACAATCCCAATCCATTCTGTACTAGCAGCATTGTTCAGTCAAAGGACTCAGACACATCTGTGCTTTAGGAACGCTTACTATCAAAACAGTCTAACATGATGTCAAACTAAGAGGAAAAGGATTTGTTCTCCTTGCAGAGTATTGCACAAAAATGCAATCTGCAGGCTGAGGAGAAGATGATGAGTTCCAAGTAAAGGTGAGAATTCAGTAGGCAGATGGGAGCATGAAGATCCTTGTATTTCCCTTCGTGAAGAAAAACATTAGCAGCAATTTTCTAACGATTATAACTAAATATAAAAAGTAGAAATTTAGATATCTTCTATACGGCTTACATTAAGTATTAATTGTAATTCAAAATTATTAACCCCTTAACGTCCATTGCCGGGTCAGGCACGTCATGCAAAACGGTCACTTAACGACCTATGACGTGCCTGACACGTCATGAGTCTTAAACAAGCTTAGAAAGTGATCAACGATCACTTTCTTCTCTTAAACGGTGTTGCTGTAATGCCTTGATGTAGAGGCATTCAGCAACACCGAGATTGGTATCATGGACCATGTCTGGCCCCTCCCTGTGGGCGTCAACATCCGCCATACACTGTATGGCGGCGGACACCCGTTTTAATAGTTTAGGAGGCGATCAACGATCACCTCCTAAACTTCAATGGTGTTGCTGAAATGCCTCGATCACAAGGCATTTAGCAACAATGAACACTCACCTCAGGACGCGCTGTGATAGTTCACTGTGATTAGTAAAATATATTAAAAAAAATAAAAAAATGGTAACATTTAAAAATTATTATGCATCAGAGGAACCATCCAGTTCCAGCAAAATGTAGACAAAAAAAAGTAGAAAAATAATAAAATAAAATAAAAAAATAAAGTTTATTATTATGAGCAAGTGCTAAAATTAGCGCTGTATCTTCCCAAAATATGAGCAAATCTCTACAACATACATATAATAGAACAGCATGTTAACACATATCAGTAGCTTTATTATCAAGGCTTACACTTACTTGTTATTCCTGACACATTAGCTGCCTTTCCTTGTGTCTTATTGTCTCCCACTACAGCATACACAGAAAAGGTGTATTGGGTTCCTGGAGTAAGGCCAGGGATGGTCAGCGATTCTGCATAAGAAGTTCGGTGATTTGTAGAAGTTGTATCCTCCCAAAAATCTATTCGATAAAATGATATGCCGCCAAGGGGTTTGATCCATGTCAGAAATGCTTCAGTAGTAGTGATCGAACTTATAGTTAGATTCTGGACAACATCAGGCACTGAAAACAAAAAAGATTATAAGAAAGTTTCTACCAAAAATACACATATAGATATTCTTCACATACATTATCAATACAAACCTGTGAATGCAGATATCTCATATATATCACCAGGTATATTTTCTCCTGCAACTGCAGAGATTTTGAAGCTATATTGGGTGCCAGGTGTGAGTGGTCTGAGTTCTTGAATAGGCAAGAAATCAAAGGTTGTGTTCAGAATCTGCGAAAAATCTCCTATGACTTCAATCTTGTAGTAAGTATAGTTGCCAACTGGGGGATTCCATATCAGACCCACAGATGTAGTAGATACGTTTCCAAGTTGGACATCCCTAATGATATCGGGTCCTGTATACAAAGACACAATTAAATCTTCAGATTGCTTCATCTTATTTGTCCAATTGTGTGTTTCTCATAGTGTGAGAAGTAAATAATTGTTTGGGATGAAATAAAATGTACCTAAGACAAATTGTGCACAATGTTGATACATAAGCACAAAGCAATAAGCACTTACTTGTATACAATGATATTTGTCCTCCATAACCATGCAGATATGTGTTTCCTGTGGAAGCTGATAAGTGAATTACGTACAAGTTTCCAGGAGTCAAAGTCTCAATTAGCAATTCCTCAGATGATAATGTTTGATTTGTGAATTGAACGCCGTTAACCTTTATGGTGTAGGATTTCTGTGTTATGTTTAGTGACTTCCAAACCAGCCGTACTGAGGTGGTGTTTATGTCAGTGGCGCTCAGAGTATCTGACACTGTAGATGAGAAAAGTAAGTTGTGATGTGATGGCTGCTCTCAGGTTATGCACTGAAGGTGGCCTCTGAACACATATATATAAACTGAAGAAGTTGGGAAAGTTACAGATCCACTTTAAAAAAGGAACTTTTCAATTCTTTTGCATTATTATCATTTTCCACCTCTCGTGAAAGGTTATTTCACTAATTTTCCTTACAGTAATGATTTAAATGATGCTCTTACAAGCTACATCTTAGTTCTATTCAAAATGTTTGTTTTTGTTATTTTTTTTCACTTTAGTAAAACAACTTATTTGAAGCGTTATTGTAATTCAAGAACAAGGAGAGACAATTGAACCAACAGCATGCAGGTCAACAAACTATGTAGTGAGTTAGTAGCGAAATACTAACATAGGACGGAGACATCGCTGCTGTTGCCCTGCCGTGGCAGATCTTCCTCTCCAGCCAGTGCAGAAATTCTCACGGTATACTGGATATCACTGGTCAGGTTAGTAATAGTCACCCATTCTGAGGTCACTGTGAACGTCTGTGGAGGCTCTCCCAAAACCTCTACGAGGTAAGCACTTCTGTTGCCCTCTGGTTGTAACCAACTTACATACAATGAACTCATGTTAACTTTGAAGATATCGAGAATTATCACATTTCCAGGAGCTGAGAAAAAGAGTTAAAAAGATAAACAACATTCTTTTTTAATCTTTAACACTTGAAAGTTTAAACATCAGGCTTACGTCATTTATTTCAAAATAAATTCAAATATAAATTTACGTTTGTCGTGTGTGTTTTCTGATTGCGTTAAAATGATTTATGCATACTGCATGCACATAGCCAAGCTACCAAGGAGGAAGAATACAGACTGTTTACACTTTTCTTCTCTGATCTCCGTCTTACAGCTAAATGAGAGGCGTTTTAATTAGAAAGGATGCAGATTTGGTCATTCCACAGCTGATTTATTACTTTTGTCAGACAGCACAGGCAGGTGTTCTGGACACGCGCACACCATGCTGCATGTACAGATATTGAGGGGTGCGTTTCCACGATCCCAATCCATTCTGTACTAGCAGCATTGTTCAGTCAAAGGACTCAGACACATCTGTGCTTTAGGAACGCTTACTATCAAAACAGTCTAACATGATGTCAAACTAAGAGGAAAAGGATTTGTTCTCCTTGCAGAGTATTGCACAAAAATGCAATCTGCAGGCTGAGGAGAAGATGATGAGTTCCAAGTAAAGGTGAGAATTCATTAGGCAGATGGGAGCATGAAGATCCTTGTATTTCCCTTCGTGAAGAAAAACATTAGCAGCAATTTTCTAACGATTATAACTAAATATAAAAAGTAGAAATTTAGATATCTTCTATACGGCTTACATTAAGTATTAATTGTAATTCAAAATTATTAACCCCTTAACGTCCATTGCCGGGTCAGGCACGTCATGCAAAACGGTCACTTAACGACCTATGACGTGCCTGACACGTCATGAGTCTTAAACAAGCTTAGAAAGTGATCAACGATCACTTTCTTCTCTTAAACGGTGTTGCTGTAATGCCTTGATGTAGAGGCATTCAGCAACACCGAGATTGGTATCATGGACCATGTCTGGCCCCTCCCTGTGGGCGTCAACATCCGCCATACACTGTATGGCGGCGGACACCCGTTTTAAAAGTTTAGGAGGCGATCAACGATCACCTCCTAAACTTCAACGGTGTTGCTGAAATGCCTCGATCACAAGGCATTTAGCAACAATGAACACTCACCTCAGGACGCGCTGTGATAGTTCACTGTGATTAGTAAAATATATTAAAAAAAATAAAAAAATGGTAACATTTAAAAATTATTATGCATCAGAGGAACCATCCAGTTCCAGCAAAATGTAGACAAAAAAAGTAGAAAAATAATAAAATAAAATAAAAAAATAAAGTTTATTATTATGAGCAAGTGCTAAAATTAGCGCTGTATCTTCCCAAAATATGAGCAAATCTCTACAACATACATATAATAGAACAGCATGTTAACACATATCAGTAGCTTTATTATCAAGGCTTACACTTACTTGTTATTCCTGACACATTAGCTGCCTTTCCTTGTGTCTTATTGTCTCCCACTACAGCATACACAGAAAAGGTGTATTGGGTTCCTGGAGTAAGGCCAGGGATGGTCAGCGATTCTGCATAAGAAGTTCGGTGATTTGTAGAAGTTGTATCCTCCCAAAAATCTATTCGATAAAATGATATGCCGCCAAGGGGTTTGATCCATGTCAGAAATGCTTCAGTAGTAGTGATCGAACTTATAGTTAGATTCTGGACAACATCAGGCACTGAAAACAAAAAAGATTATAAGAAAGTTTCTACCAAAAATACACATATAGATATTCTTCACATACATTATCAATACAAACCTGTGAATGCAGATATCTCATATATATCACCAGGTATATTTTCTCCTGCAACTGCAGAGATTTTGAAGCTATATTGGGTGCCAGGTGTGAGTGGTCTGAGTTCTTGAATAGGCAAGAAATCAAAGGTTGTGTTCAGAATCTGCGAAAAATCTCCTATGACTTCAATCTTGTAGTAAGTATAGTTGCCAACTGGGGGATTCCATATCAGACCCACAGATGTAGTAGATACGTTTCCAAGTTGGACATCCCTAATGATATCGGGTCCTGTATACAAAGACACAATTAAATCTTCAGATTGCTTCATCTTATTTGTCCAATTGTGTGTTTCTCATAGTGTGAGAAGTAAATAATTGTTTGGGATGAAATAAAATGTACCTAAGACAAATTGTGCACAATGTTGATACATAAGCACAAAGCAATAAGCACTTACTTGTATACAATGATATTTGTCCTCCATAACCATGCAGATATGTGTTTCCTGTGGAAGCTGATAAGTGAATTACGTACAAGTTTCCAGGAGTCAAAGTCTCAATTAGCAATTCCTCAGATGATAATGTTTGATTTGTGAATTGAACGCCGTTAACCTTTATGGTGTAGGATTTCTGTGTTATGTTTAGTGACTTCCAAACCAACCGTACTGAGGTGGTGTTTATGTCAGTGGCGCTCAGAGTATCTGACACTGTAGATGAGAAAAGTAAGTTGTGATGTGATGGCTGCTCTCAGGTTATGCACTGAAGGTGGCCTCTTAACACATATATATAAACTGAAGAAGTTGGGAAAGTTACAGATCCACTTTAAAAAAGGAACTTTTCAATTCTTTTGCATTATTATCATTTTCCACCTCTCGTGAAAGGTTATTTCACTAATTTTCCTTACAGTAATGATTTAAATGATGCTCTTACAAGCTACATCTTAGTTCTATTCAAAATGTTTGTTTTTGTTATTTTTTTTCACTTTAGTAAAACAACTTATTTGAAGCGTTATTGTAATTCAAGAACAAGGAGAGACAATTGAACCAACAGCATGCAGGTCAACAAACTATGTAGTGAGTTAGTAGCGAAATACTAACATAGGACGGAGACATCGCTGCTGTTGCCCTGCCGTGGCAGATCTTCCTCTCCAGCCAGTGCAGAAATTCTCACGGTATACTGGATATCACTGGTCAGGTTAGTAATAGTCACCCATTCTGAGGTCACTGTGAACGTCTGTGGAGGCTCTCCCAAAACCTCTACGAGGTAAGCACTTCTGTTGCCCTCTGGTTGTAACCAACTTACATACAATGAACTCATGTTAACTTTGAAGATATCGAGAATTATCACATTTCCAGGAGCTGAGAAAAAGAGTTAAAAAGATAAACAACATTCTTTTTTAATCTTTAACACTTGAAAGTTTAAACATCAGGCTTACGTCATTTATTTCAAAATAAATTCAAATATAAATTTACGTTTGTCGTGTGTGTTTTCTGATTGCGTTAAAATGATTTATGCATACTGCATGCACATAGCCAAGCTACCAAGGAGGAAAAATACAGACTGTTTACACTTTTCTTCTCTGATCTCCGTCTTACAGCTAAATGAGAGGCGTTTTAATTAGAAAGGATGCAGATTTGGTCATTCCACAGCTGATTTATTACTTTTGTCAGACAGCACAGGCAGGTGTTCTGGACACGCGCACACCATGCTGCATGTACAGATATTGAGGGGTGCGTTTCCACGATCCCAATCCATTCTGTACTAGCAGCATTGTTCAGTCAAAGGACTCAGACACATCTGTGCTTTAGGAACGCTTACTATCAAAACAGTCTAACATGATGTCAAACTAAGAGGAAAAGGATTTGTTCTCCTTGCAGAGTATTGCACAAAAATGCAATCTGCAGGCTGAGGAGAAGATGATGAGTTCCAAGTAAAGGTGAGAATTCATTAGGCAGATGGGAGCATGAAGATCCTTGTATTTCCCTCCGTGAAGAAAAACATTAGCAGCAATTTTCTAACGATTATAACTAAATATAAAAAGTAGAAATTTAGATATCTTCTATACGGCTTACATTAAGTATTAATTGTAATTCAAAATTATTAACCCCTTAACGTCCATTGCCGGGTCAGGCACGTCATGCAAAACGGTCACTTAACGACCTATGACGTGCCTGACACGTCATGAGTCTTAAACAAGCTTAGAAAGTGATCAACGATCACTTTCTTCTCTTAAACGGTGTTGCTGTAATGCCTTGATGTAGAGGCATTCAGCAACACCGAGATTGGTATCATGGACCATGTCTGGCCCCTCCCTGTGGGCGTCAACATCCGCCATACACTGTATGGCGGCGGACACCCGTTTTAAAAGTTTAGGAGGCGATCAACGATCACCTCCTAAACTTCAACGGTGTTGCTGAAATGCCTCGATCACAAGGCATTTAGCAACAATGAACACTCACCTCAGGACGCGCTGTGATAGTTCACTGTGATTAGTAAAATATATTAAAAAAAATAAAAAAATGGTAACATTTAAAAATTATTATGCATCAGAGGAACCATCCAGTTCCAGCAAAATGTAGACAAAAAAAGTAGAAAAATAATAAAATAAAATAAAAAAATAAAGTTTATTATTATGAGCAAGTGCTAAAATTAGCGTTGTATCTTCCCAAAATATGAGCAAATCTCTACAACATACATATAATAGAACAGCATGTTAACACATATCAGTAGCTTTATTATCAAGGCTTACACTTACTTGTTATTCCTGACACATTAGCTGCCTTTCCTTGTGTCTTATTGTCTCCCACTACAGCATACACAGAAAAGGTGTATTGGGTTCCTGGAGTAAGGCCAGGGATGGTCAGCGATTCTGCATAAGAAGTTCGGTGATTTGTAGAAGTTGTATCCTCCCAAAAATCTATTCGATAAAATGATATGCCGCCAAGGGGTTTGATCCATGTCAGAAATGCTTCAGTAGTAGTGATCGAACTTATAGTTAGATTCTGGACAACATCAGGCACTGAAAACAAAAAAGATTATAAGAAAGTTTCTACCAAAAATACACATATAGATATTCTTCACATACATTATCAATACAAACCTGTGAATGCAGATATCTCATATATATCACCAGGTATATTTTCTCCTGCAACTGCAGAGATTTTGAAGCTATATTGGGTGCCAGGTGTGAGTGGTCTGAGTTCTTGAATAGGCAAGAAATCAAAGGTTGTGTTCAGAATCTGCGAAAAATCTCCTATGACTTCAATCTTGTAGTAAGTATAGTTGCCAACTGGGGGATTCCATATCAGACCCACAGATGTAGTAGATACGTTTCCAAGTTGGACATCCCTAATGATATCGGGTCCTGTATACAAAGACACAATTAAATCTTCAGATTGCTTCATCTTATTTGTCCAATTGTGTGTTTCTCATAGTGTGAGAAGTAAATAATTGTTTGGGATGAAATAAAATGTACCTAAGACAAATTGTGCACAATGTTGATACATAAGCACAAAGCAATAAGCACTTACTTGTATACAATGATATTTGTCCTCCATAACCATGCAGATATGTGTTTCCTGTGGAAGCTGATAAGTGAATTACGTACAAGTTTCCAGGAGTCAAAGTCTCAATTAGCAATTCCTCAGATGATAATGTTTGATTTGTGAATTGAACGCCGTTAACCTTTATGGTGTAGGATTTCTGTGTTATGTTTAGTGACTTCCAAACCAGCCGTACTGAGGTGGTGTTTATGTCAGTGGCGCTCAGAGTATCTGACACTGTAGATGAGAAAAGTAAGTTGTGATGTGATGGCTGCTCTCAGGTTATGCACTGAAGGTGGCCTCTGAACACATATATATAAACTGAAGAAGTTGGGAAAGTTACAGATCCACTTTAAAAAAGGAACTTTTCAATTCTTTTGCATTATTATCATTTTCCACCTCTCGTGAAAGGTTATTTCACTAATTTTCCTTACAGTAATGATTTAAATGATGCTCTTACAAGCTACATCTTAGTTCTATTCAAAATGTTTGTTTTTGTTATTTTTTTTCACTTTAGTAAAACAACTTATTTGAAGCGTTATTGTAATTCAAGAACAAGGAGAGACAATTGAACCAACAGCATGCAGGTCAACAAACTATGTAGTGAGTTAGTAGCGAAATACTAACATAGGACGGAGACATCGCTGCTGTTGCCCTGCCGTGGCAGATCTTCCTCTCCAGCCAGTGCAGAAATTCTCACGGTATACTGGATATCACTGGTCAGGTTAGTAATAGTCACCCATTCTGAGGTCACTGTGAACGTCTGTGGAGGCTCTCCCAAAACCTCTACGAGGTAAGCACTTCTGTTGCCCTCTGGTTGTAACCAACTTACATACAATGAACTCATGTTAACTTTGAAGATATCGAGAATTATCACATTTCCAGGAGCTGAGAAAAAGAGTTAAAAAGATAAACAACATTCTTTTTTAATCTTTAACACTTGAAAGTTTAAACATCAGGCTTACGTCATTTATTTCAAAATAAATTCAAATATAAATTTACGTTTGTCGTGTGTGTTTTCTGATTGCGTTAAAATGATTTATGCATACTGCATGCACATAGCCAAGCTACCAAGGAGGAAAAATACAGACTGTTTACACTTTTCTTCTCTGATCTCCGTCTTACAGCTAAATGAGAGGCGTTTTAATTAGAAAGGATGCAGATTTGGTCATTCCACAGCTGATTTATTACTTTTGTCAGACAGCACAGGCAGGTGTTCTGGACACGCGCACACCATGCTGCATGTACAGATATTGAGGGGTGCGTTTCCACGATCCCAATCCATTCTGTACTAGCAGCATTGTTCAGTCAAAGGACTCAGACACATCTGTGCTTTAGGAACGCTTACTATCAAAACAGTCTAACATGATGTCAAACTAAGAGGAAAAGGATTTGTTCTCCTTGCAGAGTATTGCACAAAAATGCAATCTGCAGGCTGAGGAGAAGATGATGAGTTCCAAGTAAAGGTGAGAATTCAGTAGGCAGATGGGAGCATGAAGATCCTTGTATTTCCCTCCGTGAAGAAAAACATTAGCAGCAATTTTCTAACGATTATAACTAAATATAAAAAGTAGAAATTTAGATATCTTCTATACGGCTTACATTAAGTATTAATTGTAATTCAAAATTATTAACCCCTTAACGTCCATTGCCGGGTCAGGCACGTCATGCAAAACGGTCACTTAACGACCTATGACGTGCCTGACACGTCATGAGTCTTAAACAAGCTTAGAAAGTGATCAACGATCACTTTCTTCTCTTAAACGGTGTTGCTGTAATGCCTTGATGTAGAGGCATTCAGCAACACCGAGGTTGGTATCATGGACCATGTCTGGCCCCTCCCTGTGGGCGTCAACATCCGCCATACACTGTATGGCGGCGGACACCCGTTTTAAAAGTTTAGGAGGCGATCAACGATCACCTCCTAAACTTCAATGGTGTTGCTGAAATGCCTCGATCACAAGGCATTTAGCAACAATGAACACTCACCTCAGGACGCGCTGTGATAGTTCACTGTGATTAGTAAAATATATTAAAAAAAATAGAAAAATGGTAACATTTAAAAATTATTATGCATCAGAGGAACCATCCAGTTCCAGCAAAATGTAGACAAAAAAAAGTAGAAAAATAATAAAATAAAATAAAAAAATAAAGTTTATTATTATGAGCAAGTGCTAAAATTAGCGCTGTATCTTCCCAAAATATGAGCAAATCTCTACAACATACATATAATAGAACAGCATGTTAACACATATCAGTAGCTTTATTATCAAGGCTTACACTTACTTGTTATTCCTGACACATTAGCTGCCTTTCCTTGTGTCTTATTGTCTCCCACTACAGCATACACAGAAAAGGTGTATTGGGTTCCTGGAGTAAGGCCAGGGATGGTCAGCGATTCTGCATAAGAAGTTCGGTGATTTGTAGAAGTTGTATCCTCCCAAAAATCTATTCGATAAAATGATATGCCGCCAAGGGGTTTGATCCATGTCAGAAATGCTTCAGTAGTAGTGATCGAACTTATAGTTAGATTCTGGACAACATCAGGCACTGAAAACAAAAAAGATTATAAGAAAGTTTCTACCAAAAATACACATATAGATATTCTTCACATACATTATCAATACAAACCTGTGAATGCAGATATCTCATATATATCACCAGGTATATTTTCTCCTGCAACTGCAGAGATTTTGAAGCTATATTGGGTGCCAGGTGTGAGTGGTCTGAGTTCTTGAATAGGCAAGAAATCAAAGGTTGTGTTCAGAATCTGCGAAAAATCTCCTATGACTTCAATCTTGTAGTAAGTATAGTTGCCAACTGGGGGATTCCATATCAGACCCACAGATGTAGTAGATACGTTTCCAAGTTGGACATCCCTAATGATATCGGGTCCTGTATACAAAGACACAATTAAATCTTCAGATTGCTTCATCTTATTTGTCCAATTGTGTGTTTCTCATAGTGTGAGAAGTAAATAATTGTTTGGGATGAAATAAAATGTACCTAAGACAAATTGTGCACAATGTTGATACATAAGCACAAAGCAATAAGCACTTACTTGTATACAATGATATTTGTCCTCCATAACCATGCAGATATGTGTTTCCTGTGGAAGCTGATAAGTGAATTACGTACAAGTTTCCAGGAGTCAAAGTCTCAATTAGCAATTCCTCAGATGATAATGTTTGATTTGTGAATTGAACGCCGTTAACCTTTATGGTGTAGGATTTCTGTGTTATGTTTAGTGACTTCCAAACCAGCCGTACTGAGGTGGTGTTTATGTCAGTGGCGCTCAGAGTATCTGACACTGTAGATGAGAAAAGTAAGTTGTGATGTGATGGCTGCTCTCAGGTTATGCACTGAAGGTGGCCTCTTAACACATATATATAAACTGAAGAAGTTGGGAAAGTTACAGATCCACTTTAAAAAAGGAACTTTTCAATTCTTTTGCATTATTATCATTTTCCACCTCTCGTGAAAGGTTATTTCACTAATTTTCCTTACAGTAATGATTTAAATGATGCTCTTACAAGCTACATCTTAGTTCTATTCAAAATGTTTGTTTTTGTTATTTTTTTTCACTTTAGTAAAACAACTTATTTGAAGCGTTATTGTAATTCAAGAACAAGGAGAGACAATTGAACCAACAGCATGCAGGTCAACAAACTATGTAGTGAGTTAGTAGCGAAATACTAACATAGGACGGAGACATCGCTGCTGTTGCCCTGCCGTGGCAGATCTTTCTCTCCAGCCAGTGCAGAGATTCTCACGGTATACTGGATATCACTGGTCAGGTTAGTAATAGTCACCCATTCTGAGGTCACTGTGAACGTCTGTGGAGGCTCTCCCAAAACCTCTACGAGGTAAGCACTTCTGTTGCCCTCTGGTTGTAACCAACTTACATACAATGAACTCATGTTAACTTTGAAGATATCGAGAATTATCACATTTCCAGGAGCTGAGAAAAAGAGTTAAAAAGATAAACAACATTCTTTTTTAATCTTTAACACTTGAAAGTTTAAACATCAGGCTTACGT